>NC_056738.1:34515245-34535245 GCF_019279795.1 Protopterus annectens | reverse complement strand
GAGCACACCCGCGCTATTTTCTTTGAAAGAAATGAAAATGGGGAGACAGGAAAGTGGTGAAAAAGGTGTCACAAAGAGGGTAAGACAGGGAAACAAGCTTGGGTTTTGCAGGAGGGATGTAGGTAAGGCCCATAGCTGCCCATTTCATCAGCAACAGCTGTGCATATGTTTGTAATTTGGTGTGACATTTGATACCTTCCACCCCTGAGAGGTGTAAGGACAACAATAATACTTGTTGTACAGCCAGTTGTAATTGATAGTTTCCATGTCCGGCAGACATATGTGCGGAATGGGCAGCTATGTATGGAGCGTAATTTTTTTGTGAGTAGAGAGTGCCCTTTTTTTTTTTTCAGGTGAGAGTGGCATGTCAGGTGAAGGAAGTCTGTATAGCTGGGGAGGTAGGTTGGGTAGGTCAACAGATGAGACAAGACGCATACAGGGGCGGTGTATGACACGTGTGGGGGGCTTACACAATTGACTGGGACGGAGGTTTGGATATCCAGATCCCATGAGCCCACAGATGGCAACAGTGGAACCGATATCCCCACCCATGGGCAGTTGCCACTGTTCCTTCACTGCCCAAGACGGGGCTGTGTAGGCCGGGCAACAGGCATGCCCGTAAGTTGTGCCACCTGTGCCTCAAGCTGGCGTAGGGGCCCAAGAACAGAGTCCTGGATCTCCCTACGCACCACAGCCCGGATGCTACAGAGGGTGAGTGGTGGTTCTCCTCCGGCCACACTTGCAGAGGGGGGACGGGCCCCATCCCCTGCAGCGCTTCCACCCGCAGGTGGCACAGGGCCACCGGAGGAGGGTCCAGATTGGGCACTAGTGCCAGGTGCACTCTCCAGCTGAGGTGGGAGAGGTGGGTCTGCTGGAACCCGCCTTCCCTGTCGTCCTATGTTTTGCATTATGTCATGACAGTTTGGGTTAGTAACATACAATACCATTCACAATTAGTTGTAACAGCATGCATTAGTATTCCCATTAACCAAACACCCAGATATTCACACCATTGAACAGCGAGCATAACACATGCATAATTTGAACAGCAATACACAGTCCAACAACATGCAGGGTTGATTGATGGCAACAGGCCATCAGGTTTGGATGTATGAACAGGGCAGATGCATCAATGGACATGCAGATATTTATGACCCAACAGGACAAATGTCCAGGGGTGTTAATTGTGATTGCACATGCCAATTTCACGTGGAATGGATTATATGTGGTTATAGGGTGGGGTGAAGAAAATATTATTAACACCTTCGAATACCAATACATATGCTGTACATTTCTATAGCTACAGATATATACACACTACTGTTCTAACTACAGTTTCCTGTATGATAACTACTTCAATTTGGTGATAGGACTGTTACTGCTACATCAATATACATTTTATTGTTATTCATACACGTTCATATCTGGCTTTGTTCAGCTACATCATCCTGCTACATTTGCTTTATATAGCTATAGACAACTGTGGATGTTTGATATTTCAGACAATCATGCTATCTGCATATTGCAGACTGAGGGCAACATATCCAGATTTTGGGATACACATTCCAGCTGCAGCAACACTTTGGACACATTTCGCAGTTTGGTTCTACTTGTCGCATTCATTTCATTCTGTACTGACTGCTGTATACTTTATTCAGGGGTTCTTACTACTTTATTGGTGGATTCATAACTCTTTCTCACACTCTCTCACTTGTTTTCATTTTACTATTCAGGATGGTACTTCTAGGCTTTATTGACATGTTTTACCTGTAGTTATTACAATCCTTTCCAGCAGTCTCACTTCTGTCATGTTTCAGTATTTCAACAGGGATTTATTTCACACATGTGATTTGCTTATCTTCTGCAGCTGTACTTTTCAGCCTGCTGCAGGTTGTGTACTATTATATTACAGGTGGGGCATCTTTATTTCAGACTTCATTTCAGACATTTTCATTTTTCTGTTTGGATTACAGACTGCAACACACTTTTCTAATCAAGCAATACTTGCAAACACTTTTACACTGTTACTTGCACATTTTATTACTTAGTGACTACACTGCACTCTTTTGCTAACTGTCATACTTTGATATTTCTTTACAGTTGCTGGGAGTGGGTTACTGACCTGCCTGGTGGCGCAACCGCACCATCCTATCGCCATAGGCTCTGCGGTTCGCAGAACGGACACCTGCAGCTGCAATATAAATGAAGTAATATTGGAATACACATCTCCATAATTTCAGCTAATTTAATTTCTTAAATACATAATTAAATGTAACTTACTCAGTAGTGGGGCGTTGGGCATTTGTTGGGCCTCCTGGATCCAAAGGTTCAATTGGTCCTGCTTGCGTCTCTTCAGGTCCGCATGGTGGTGACGGACCTGCTCACCAGTCCTTGGAATTCCTGTGGCACTGGTGAGATCATGAGCCAACCGGTCCCATGCCTCAGCCCTATATGCTCCCCACAGGACCTGGCCCTGCATGAGTTGGGCCTCATGATTGTGGACTAGGAGCCAGACCATGTATCTGGACTCCTCAACACCCCACCTCTGTGCTCAAAAGCAACTACCCTCACTTACACCTGACATTCTGGCTGCAAGTCGGTTCTACAATTGTTTATGCTGTGTATTCCCGACTATGGGGCTTATATATGCCGTTTTTCCCACACTTATCTGTGATTGGCCATTTTGGAATTGTATCCACTTCACAAAACCTGCTTTGTCATGCTCCACTTTCTATTCATTCCTATATATTTGCGATTACTGCATTTCTGAGTACAGCTGTCGTGGCTTAGTGGTTCAGTACCTTGACTATGGTGCATGGTATCCTGGGTTCGAACCTGGCCACTGCTTTTTATATTTTATGACTGTCTAGACAGGCTAGGGGGTGTGTCTGTGTAAAGGCAGTTTTGTTACAGCTTGCTCAACGTTGCCTGTCGGTTAGCTTGTTGGTGCGGTGCGCAGCTCTGCGCAAACTGGTTATGCTGGTTCACGCCTCATTTGGCTGTCTGCACGCATATTACGCTCAGCTCAGCTAGGGTCACAGTTTCAGTGTGTGAAACCACTGCTCAGCTACGGGCAGATGCACTCAACCTTGTTAAACTGTAGCTCAGCTATAGGCACATCTAGCATTTTCTATTTTGTTACCTCACATTTCTTCAAAATAAATGGACTATTTCATTACATTTTACATAAATTGTGATTTTATATGTGTAAATATTTGTCAGGGACTTGTTTCGTGCTTATTTTACTAAAAAAAAAAATCTATGATGTGGGGGCACGAACCATGGATGCCTGCTCTTCAGCCGACGTTTGTACCACTACGCTATTGCTTCTTGGCTTACTTTGCATATTTAGTTCTTGTATGCTTTCCCACTGACTGCTAACTGTGGCTGCGCTACGGGCACGCCCGCGCAAACGAGCGCACTCACGGGCAAACATCTTTACAATTTAAAAAAAATTATAAGATGTTCATTTGTACATTAAGTCTGCGGGGGCATGTGTTGTGTTTATTCACATTTCCATGGACTCTGTCATGGGTGTTTACTTTGGGCACTTTTACTCTTCTGGGGGCGTGTCTGCTTGCAGGGCTCTGCCTACGGACATGCCCCCTACTGTCTTACACGGACCGTGTTAGCCTTAGGTCTGATTCGGCATGCTCTCATGAATCTGCAGAGCATGCTGACATCACTCTGTTTAACTGCAGCCTCCGTGTAAGAGTTATAACTCTTACATGGAGGCTTCGTGAATCCTGCCCATAATCTATCCAGTCATTGTTGCTCAAAGGGGCTTTACATAACTCTTTCAAATCTGGGTCTGTATTATATGAATGAAAGTTCATAATATCGAATGCTCTAAAGAGTGAAAATGCTGGACTGTGAACTCGCCCCCCCCCCCCCTGTGTATGTTATATATATATATATATATATATATATATATATATATATATATATATATATATATATATATAGGAGAGAGAGAGGTTCATAGGTTTATACTAGGCTATCTGCCCTAACGCATTTATAAGCCTAGCCCAAAGTTTTGTGGCTTACGCCACCCCTTATATGAAAAAATACTGTGCCCATTAGTTTGTTGTGCTTCTGTCCAGCAGTGACACAGAGATGATTCCCAGGGTAAACCTACGATCTCCAATCCACAGGTCAAGATTTCTCTTGAACAGAGCCAGCGAGGTGCTCTGCCTCACATGGACCAGGATTTTATTCCACAGCATAGGGAGTCTGAGTGATAAATCTATCCCTCCAGCACGTCCTATTTATATCCGTGCTAAGGTTTAAGTCGCTTGCTGTAGTGGTTTTGGTGGGTTTGGATTTTTTGAGGTGGAGCATGTCCATTAATTCCGGGTTGGACATGGCCTTGTATGTCAGGCACATGTCACCTCTGAGCAGACGGTATGCGACTGAATAGAGCTGGAGTTTCTTCAATCTGGCAGCATATGGCAGATTTTGGAGTCCCTTTATCCTTTTGTTGAGGAGCTTTTGGGGTCTCTCCAATTGCTGCAGATGTCTGGTGAGATGCATCCCGAATGGAGCATTGTACTCTTATTGGTCTGATAAGTGAAGAGTACAGGGGAACAATGACCTCACTAGATCTGGATGTGAATCCCTTCATGATCAGATGGGCAATGTAGAAGGTCTTTCTAACCACTTTAGCAACGTGAGTGTCAAAAGAAAGGCCACTGTCAACCTGGGTCCCTGATGACCTCTTCTGTGCTTAGTGGATTGCCACCTATATGGTAGCTTGGGGTTACCTTGTTTTTCCCGAAGGGTATGACTATACATTTTTTGGCGTTTAACTTCAGGCCATGGCTCTGGCACCAGCTATCTGTTTCCGTGAGTCCCTTCTGAAGGATATCCGTGTCCGATTCACTTTCCACTATGGAGCCCAGTTTGCAGTCGTCTGCAAACTTTGTCAGCCAAAGTCCTCCCATGTTGGCCTGTACTTCTGAGAAGTAGATGCCGAACAATAGGGGGCCAAGGACCGAGCCCTGTGGGACACCACTTGTGACCGGCATGGAGTCAGACATAGCGCCAACAACTCTAACCCTGTGGGTTCTGTCCTTCAGCCAGTTTGCAACCCTTCTTGTGACATATGGGTTTACATTTAAGCTGGTAAGTTTTTCTACAATACCCGAGTGGGGTATTGTGTCGAAAGCCTTTGCAAGGTCAAGGTAGGCTGTATGGACTGCCTTTACCTCATCAATGGCCTTGGTGACTGTTTCGAAGAAGTCGACCAAGTTCAAAAGGCATGATCTGCCCTTGACAAAGCCAAACTGGGTCGGGTCAAATGTCTGCAAGTCCCCTATATCTTTGTTTATGAGCTCCATTATGATCCTCTCCATAGCTTTGCAGACTAGACTTGTTAAGCTTATGGGGCGGTAATTACCAGGGTCCGTATAGGCACTGCCTTTGTGGAGTGGGACCACAGTTGCCGTATGCCATTCCTTGGGCACGTATCCTGTGGTAAGGCTGAGATTAAACAGCTGCCTTATGTGCAGGTTTAATTCCTCCTTTAGCTCGTGTAGCACACAGCCGGGGACACCATCCGGTCCCATTGATGCTGTGTTTTTAGCTTTAGAGAGAGCAGCTTTCACCTGCGCATTTGAGATGTCTGGGAGACTACACTCCGCTGGGATAGTTATCTCTCCTTTAGGGGGGGGAGAGGGGGGTGAAGTTTGCACTGAACCTGTCTGCCAGTATGTTGGCAATGTCTGTGGGTTCAGTGATTTTTTTGTGTGTATCATTTTGGACTAATTCTGAGCATATCTGGGAGTTTCCACCCAGGTTCCTAACATAGCTGAAAAAGGCCTTATGATTGTCCTTTGAATCCATGGCAATTTTTCTCTCAAAATTGGCCTTAGTTGATTTTATGAGTGCTCGTATTTTTTTACTAATAATGATCAGGGGTGACTTCCCTTTTATGGATTTTGTTCTATCATGTAATAGCTTTCTCCTCTTATTGTAAAGTTTGTTAATGGCTGGGGTCCACCAGACTGGACGTTTGCCCTTCGTGGAAAGAGTCTTGGTTTTATTTGGGATTGCCTGATCCATGCAGTCCTGGAGGTGTTCATAGAAGGCATTTGTAAGGGCTTCGCAGCTTGGGTTGTGGTTTCCACTGGCTCAGGGGCCTTGAAGGATACCACACCAGTCTTGAGTAGTGTGAAGTTTGCTTTAGAGAAGTTCTTCACTGTGGTCTTTTGTTTGGGGTGGGGGGATGTGGATTTCCAGTGAGATTAGTTTATGATCAGATCTCACCAATGAGGGATATACTTCCGGTGTGGAGCATTTTGTCCCCATGTTTGTGATAATGAGATCTAGTATATTTTCTCCTCTCGTGGGAACAGTGACTAGCTGTTCCATGGTATTTGAATTTATGAACTCCAGGAACCGTTGGGCTAGAAAGTTAGGGCTTGAGTAATGTTCCCAGTCTATATTCGGGTAGTTGAAGTCACCCAATATGATGGTGTTTGGAGATACATTTATACCCTCCAGTGTCTTCAGGAAGTCTGTGAGGGGTTCCTGAGTTTGAGAGGGTGGCCTGTAGCATGCTACAATTTGTAGAGCAGATGTCCTTCAAGGATGCATCTGCAGTCATAACATATGGGTTGTCCTGCCTCAGGCAGCCCTTCAGTTGGAATCCTCGGCTGATGTCGCACTTTCCCCGACGTCAGAGCGTCTGGGGTATAAAAGCATCAGTCGACGCCATTTTCCTCAGTCTTTCTTGCCGCGCGGTGCCCAAAGCAGAAGCAGTTCGCAAGTGCCGGTCGGTCAGATCCTGTGATTCGGCTACCGAAGACTTCGAAAAAGCTAAGTACCCCGTTGGAGACTTCCTCATCCGATGTCAGATAAAGTAAATAATTGTTTAACTTGTGGTAAACAAATACCTCATAAGGATTTCCACTCTTACTGCCTCCCTTGCTTAGGCCCAGACCACGACGTCTCGGCCTGTTCAGCCTGTGCTTCCTTCAACCGACTAACTCTTAGACGTCTGTCGGAGTTTGCAGAGGAATTCTTTGGGGCTAATTTTGCATATAAGATGCCGTCGGAGACTCCGACTTTGCATTTGGTGAAAAAACGGAAGGACAAGGACCGACACTCGCCCGCGGTTTCGCTGAAACCACGGTAGGCCTCATGAGTGTCTCTGTTTCGGCCGAAACAGAGTCCTCGGAGCTTCCTTTAACCGAATCCACTAAACCGACCACCGTGGCCCTGGAGGCCCCGGCAGAGTCGGCTACTGAGCTACCTACCGAAACCAGTGTCCAGAAAATGTCTGACACCATACCTTTGGACAAATCTACTCCTGCATGTGGGGCAGCTAGCCCCCATGCTTCCATGTCCATTAAGGCTTTTTCCAGGGCTAAAGCTGCTAAACTTTCTAAAGCTTTGCCTCCCAAGACTACCTCCCAGAGACCTTCTTCTGGTACTCAGATCCTCAGCCTTGCAGAGGATCTTATTTCTTTAATTAGAGGTTCTCAGCCTCACCCGGACAGGGGCTCTCACCCACCACCAGACAAAAGGCCCAGGGCTGAGCCCCCTGACCAACACTCTTCAGATGAGTGTACGGATGGATCTGAGTTGTCAGATCACCAGGAGGAGGCTTATTCGGCCTATGAGGATTCTGATGCTGAAGAATCTATCCCTTCGGCCTCCCCTCCTGAAGAGTTTTCTTTTGGTAAGACGCTACACTCCATGAGAGAGCATTTTCAATGGCAGGGTCAGGAATTTTCAGATTCTAGAAAGAGATTAAGGACCTTTTTGCATTTACCTCAGCATAGGCCCTTAGCTATACCTCTTGTTTTGAATGTTATTGATGATGTGTACAATGATGTTAGTACAGCCCCTGATACTCTCCCTCCAGCACCTGCCAAACCTGATAGATACTGCAGGGTCCCGGATTCTCATTTACATCTGTATAAGGCCCATTCTGCAGACCCAGATACTATTTCTCAGGGCCCTAAAGGGGTTGCAGCTGCCACTGCCAAAAATCCTCTACCTTCTGAAAGGGAGTCTAGAGCTTTAGAGAGATGGGGAAAGAAGGTATATACTTCTGCAACTCTTTCAGTGAGGGCATTAAATTGTCAATTTCATATGATACAGTACCAAGAGTATTTGTTGGATGAACTGAATAAGAAGCTTTCTTCTTCTGAACCCCTTGACCGTAAATCCCTTCAGGATCTGGTACATAACTCACAGCAGGTTAGTAATCATTTTTTGCAGTGTGGTTATGATGCACTGGAAGCTTCATGTAGGTCAGCTATGACTGGGGCAGTTATTCGTAGGCATGCCTGGCTGAAGGAACAATCTTTGCCAGACCATGTTAAGGCTAAACTCCTGGATGCTCCAATGGACAAACAAAAATTATTTGGCTCCTCGGCTCAGGAGGTCTTAAAGAAGTTTGAAGAAAAGGCAAAATCTGTGCAAACAGTTAAGGATTTTCTGCAAGTACAACCACCGAGATTCAGCAGAAACTGGCCTACTAAGAATTGGTCCTTTCCAGACTCGGACAGAGCCCAGAGGGGCAGGAACAGGCATCCCAGAGGTAGAGGGCAAGCTAGAGGCTCCTACAGAGGCAGTCAGTGGCAGCCTACCAACCAGAGAGGTAGTGCAGCAACAGCAACAACAGCTACTACACCAGGACAGACTCAATGACTTTGCTTTGATTCCGCCTACCAGGGCTCAATTGGAAGCACCCTTGGGCAGAAAGCTTTCATTATTCTGAAAAAACTGGCATTATATTACAAGGGACACATGGACACTGCAAATAATAGACAAAGGATACAGGTTCCACTTCCACACTTTGCCAAGAAAAAATGGTATGCCAAACCTGCCACCATATCAGAGGGCAGAGGCTTTAAAGCAGATCAACAACTTAATTCAAATGAAAGCCATAGAAAAGGTACCTCTTTCAGAACAAGGCCAAGGATTTTACTCCAGATTATTCCTTGTTCCAAGAAAAGAAAATCAGTGGAGGCCTATTCTCGACCTGTCCGCACTGAATACTTACCTCATTGTGCCAAAATTCAAGATGCTGACCCTACAGCAACTTCTTCCCATACTGGGCAAGGAGTCTTGGCTGGTGACTAGATCTCAAGGAGGCATACCTGCATGTCCCTATTCGACAAAGTTGCAGAAGACACCTCAGATTTCTTGCAGGATCAGAGCATTATCAATTCTCAGCATTGCCCTTTGGCTTATCTACTGCGCCCAGAGTATTCACAAAATGCCTGGCATCAGTAATTGCACACTGCAGACTTCAGGGGATTCAAATCTACCCATATCTGGACAACTGCCTTATATAAGCGGACAACAAGAAAAATTTGATAAAGGACTTGGCCTTTGCCATCCACCTACTACAGGCCTTGGGATACACAGTCAACATCCAAAAATCAAGACTTGTTCCATCCCAAAGGATAACCTTTTTGGGTGCAGATCTAGACACAACCACCCAAATGGCCTTTCTCACAGAAGAAAAACAAAAACAACTTCCGGATTACTTCATGACTCTGACCAGACAAACTCTGCTAACTGCAAGGAAAATCCTGCAGGCCCCGGGTTACATGGCATCCTGCATAATTCTGATTCCACAAGCCAGGCTGCATATGAGAAAATTACAGTGGTACCTAAGGAGTGTATGGTCTCAGCACAGTCACAGTTTGGAAACTTTGATACCAATCATTCCTTGCCTTCAAAAGGAATTCCTGTGGTGGGCTCAAGCCTGCTAGTCCAACAGAGGGCTGCCTTTCAACAAACCAAAAACAAAACAAACCATCACCACGGACGCTTCAGACCGAGGATGGGGAGCACACATGGAGAGCAACTGTATCTAAGGCCTATGGTCTCAAGGGCAGCTGCGCATGCACATAAACCAAAAGGAAATGCTGGCAGTGATGCACGCAATCGAGGCCTTCAAACCTTTCCTCCATCAAGGCCACCTGTTAATAAGGACAGACAACACCACGGTCATGTGGTACATAAACAAGCAGGGAGGCGCACATTCCAACCCTCTATGCAGGCTGTCTATGACTCTATATGGGAACTATGCCTGCAAACTCAATATCCAACTACAGTCCCAGTTCGTGCCAGGGAAAGAAAATGCACTGGCAGACAGCTTAAGCAGAACTACCATGGATGCACACGAATGGATGCTGCACCCAGACATCTTTCTGCTCATAACAAAAGCATGGGGAAAGCCGGAGATAGATCTGTTCGCCTCCCCACAAGACATTCTGCTCAAGGACATACCACCCACAAGCTTGGAGGGTGGACTCTCTCTCTTTCAGCTGGAAAGCTCTAAAAGTATATGCTTTCCCACCTCTCCCATTAATGTCAAAGGTTTTACTGAAGATCAGGACAGAACAGCCAAGAATGATTCTGATAGCTCCAGACTGGCCAAGGCAGCACTGGTACCCACTATTGAGGAGCATGTCACAGACCAAACCATGGCCTCTCCCCCTATGGCCTCTTCTGACGCAGAACAATTTCAAGATCATGCATCCCAACTTGAAAACCTTGCAGCTAACTGTCTGGAAAATTCCATAAATCCCCCTCAAAATAACTTATCACAGAGTAAAGGACATTATTATGGAAGCTCGCCGGCCTTCCACAAGGAAGACATACTCAGCAAAATGGAAAAGATTTCTCATTTGGAACTCAACAAAAGGCTTGGATGTGACAGTGGCGAGCATGACACATATATTCTGGAATACTTAGCAGAATTGTTCCACAATGGCCTGTCCTATTCCATTAAGATTCATGCCTCAGCAATTTCAGCAGAATACAATGTTGCTCCACCTATCTTCTCGCACCCTCTCCTCGGGCAATTTCTGAGAGGGATCAAAAACATCAATCCTCCAAGAAAACCCCCTTTACCTACTTGGGATCTCAACTTTGTGCTGGAGAAACTAACACTTCCTTCCTTTTGAACCAGCAGCATCAGCGGATCTACAGTTTCTGTCTTGGAAAACTGCATTCCTTCTGGCCATAACTTCAGCAAGAAGAGTATCTGAGTTACAAGCTTTAATGGCAGTACAGCCATTTCTTATCTTCCATCAGGACAGAGTTTCACTAAGAACCAATCCTACTTTTATGCCAAAGGTGGTATCTAGGGTATCCCTGAACCAAGCTATTCACTTGCCTACATTCTTCCCAAATCCATAAAATAGGGGGGAAAAACTTCTACACACTCTGGATATACACAGACAACTACGCTATTACTTGGACAGAACTAAAAGTTACAGAAAGACTGACCAACTCCTTGTAGCATATGCTGCTGGGGTGCAAGGAAAAGCAAGGAAAAGCAATTTCCAAACAGACAATTTCAAAGTGGATAGGAAATTGCATTCTATTTTGTTACTCCTTTCATGGAAAGACAGTTCCTGCAAACATCAGGCCTCATTCCACAAGGGCCACAGCCACCACTACAGCCTTCCTAAGAGGGGTGGCTACCAAGGACATTTTAGAAGCTGCTACATGGAGCTCCGTGCATACATTTGCCAAACATTACAATTTACCTTTATACTCCAGATCCAGAGCGGGTTTTGCTACAGCAGTCCTGCAGGGTATCTTAACTACACCATCCTTTTCTTAGTACCTCCTCCCCCAGATTGGCTATGGTGTTCTACCCATATGTTATGACTGCAGATGCATCCTTGAAGGACATAGTACAGTTTTGTACCTACCATAAATGTAGATGTCCGATAGGTATGCATCTGCAGTCAGGTTTACCCTCCCTCCTTCCCCTCTGTGGTATTCCTAGGGTACTTACCCCTCCATTAGCTAGCTGGGAGATCTATTATGGTGTATTTGTTTGTATATACATGTATATATATATTTTTTTTTTTTTGGAAAATGTTTGGAATTTTATTGCATTCCTCCAAATTTGGCCTTCCTAGAGGGCACCTGGCATCTTAGGCAAGAAACACTGAGGAAAATGGCGTTGACTGATGCTTTTATACCCCAGACGCTCTGACGTCGGGTAAAGTGCGACATCAGCCGTGGCCAGACCCAGACTTTGGAATCCGGCCGACCGAAGGGCTGCCTGAGGCAGGACAACCCATATGTTATGACTGCAGATGCATACCTATCTGACATCTACATTTATGGTAGGTACAAAACTGTACTTTTTGCCTATGGTTAGTTGCACCTGGATGGTTTCCGAAGCTTCGTGCATTGCCAACAACCTGGAGGTGTGGGTATCCTTTATGAATATGGATACACCCCCTCCTTTTGTGGTGTGGTCCGGGTTTTGGGACCGCAACGCATGATATGAGGTAAAAACTAATAGTGCCGGGGTGCTCTCAGGAGCCTTGAACCAGGTTTCAGTTACAGCACAGACATCTATGTTCTCCATACTGAGAAGGGCCTCGAGTGCGTGCATTTTGAGGTTTAGACTTCTGGCATTGAGCAGCATTACCCTCAGTTTCTTCCCATTTTTGTTTTCTGGGGTGGTAGGTTTAGAATTTGAGCCTTGCCTAAAAAAGGCACTATGGGGATGGCAAGAGCCTTAGCCAATATCCGGAATCCCAGGGGTGACAGGTGCAAGCTGTCCCTTGCAAAGCAGCGTGGCTTGTCAAGCATGTCATCCCAGGCAGACAGACACTGGATCCCCTTTGACACCAGACATTAAGCCAATTGTTAAAGCTGATCATCTTGTCTCTATATTGTGGCATCATTCTTGGTGAAGGAAGGATACTGCTCAGGGTCAGGGTCATACCTGCCTGGGCTACATAATCAGAGAGCTCCTCTGTCTCTCTTCATGTAGTCCAGGGAGGCAAGTCTCAGGTCGTTCACACCAGCATGGACAATGACTGTGTCATATTTGTACTTGCTGTGGAGTGACCCGAGTGCTTGTGTTATTTGGCGGATTCTAGTGCCCGATAAGCGGCTTACTGTGACCCTCTCCTTGTTCAGCCTGGTGAGTGGGACGTCAGTGTGTCTGTCTATGGAGTCACCTATGACAAGTATGTTTGGTGGTGTATTTGGCCTTAAGGGCTGTGACTGCTTTGCACACTGATTTTGTGGTTTGTGTTGCTTGTGGGGTGTATTGAGGTAGCAGTTGTTTGGGTGTCTGCTTTGGAGGCCTCTGCTGTTTAGGTACATTTTTACTCAGAGCCTCCGAGTATGTCTTTGTGTGTTTGATTCAGTGGTGTGGTAGCATTATGTGAGGCTGGTTTTGTGGTGTGTGTAGTTGCCTTCTCCTCCTGTCTGGACTTCTCAGTCCTGAGTTGAGAGAGGTCACCCTCCAGTTTGGCTAAATAGCTGCATCTCTCGCAAGTATTTGTGTTATGTGGGAGGAGGAGAGGGTTGTCTGTGTACATGAGGCAATCGTAACATTGCCTCAATATTCCCAGATTCACCAACTGGGCAGGGGAGGACGGCAGCATCTGGCCCTTCGACATGCTAGAAAAATTAGGTATGAGACTGAATAAGAGAGGACTTAGTAAGGAAGTGGGTACTCCTGGGGGGTTTCGCAAGTGAGGGACTTTGTATAATATAGAAGTGACAAGTTGTGAGCCTTTTACTTTTTGAGAAAAAAATATATATGTGTGTGTGTGTGTGTGTGTGTGTGTGTGTGTATGTGTGTATATATATATATATATATATATATGTGTATATATATATATATGTGTATATATATGTGTATATATATATATATATATATATATATATATATATATGTATGTATATGTGTGTGTGTGTATATGTATGTACTACCCATAAAGTCAAGATATCCCGCTCAAATAAATTCTTCAACCCAGATAACTTTGACGGAATTGAAAGCATGTGACTGGTCTCCACTGACTATCCTTGAACTAAATGAAGCAGTGACCTACTTTAATACCTACTTTCTACAAATCCTTGACTATCATGCTCCCATTCACTCTACTAGGATAAGATCTAAATCGGCACCTTGGCTAAACAAACTAAGCAAAAAATGCACCTAAGAAATAAAATCTGGGCTAAATGGAGAGCTACTAAATGTACATCTGATCACCTCCTCTTTAAACAAAAAAGAAAGGCTACTAAGAAAGATACTCTTAAAGACAAAAAGGAATATTATCTCCACCTTCAACAAACGAGTCAACACACCCCTCAAAAATTCTGGTCCGGTATTAACAAACTTCTTAAACCAGGACATTCTACTACTCCTACCCCTTCAGGTTTTAACCTCAACAATTCCTCCCAGATTCCTTTAACAAGTATTTTACAGAAGCCATTCACACCCTAGTGAATTCATTACCCACATCTACTACTACCTACCCTAATACCTCTAATGCCTCATCTGATACCTTTCACATTCATCCTGTTGCTACATCTCTTATTTATAAGCTTCTCAAAAAACTTAAACCTTGCACCCCATCCGCGGACCAACTCCCATCAGAATACCTACAAATTGCTGCAGAAGCTATAGACTATCCCATATCCATACTTATTAATAGAACTATCTCTGAAGGAAAAATTCCCTCCATATGGAAAATATCTCATATAATTCCTCTACACAAGGGGGCACCTCTACTGAGTTCTCAAACTTTCGTCCTATTGCCTTACTCTCCCCATTAGCGAAGATTATGGAAAGATGTATACACAAACAACTTCTTAACTACCTTCTGCAAAACAAACTTCTAGCCAATTGTCAACATGGTTTTAGACCTTCTCACAGCACTACAACTGCCCTCCTTTCCTTCTCTGACGCTATAAATAATAGGAACAATAATCTTTTCTCATCAGCACTATTCCTAGACCTGTCAAAAGCCTTTGATATGGTTAACCATAATATACTCCTTGACAAGCTAAATCTCTAATGTCCTTCAAGGATGCGTCTGCAGTCCTAACAAATGAGTTGTCCTGTCCTCAGGCAGCCCTTCAGTCGGCCGGATTCCAAAGTCTGGGTCTGGCCTCTGCTGGTGTCGCACTTCACCCGACGTTATAGCTGCAGTTCTTAGGGTATAAAGGCATCAGCCGACGCCATTTCCCTCAGTCTTTCTTGCTGCGTGGCGCCCGAAGCAGAAGCTGTTCGCAAGTGCCGGTCGGTCAGATCCAGAGATTACTACTACCAAAGACTTCTAAAAAGCCAAGTACCCCGTTGCGGACTCTTTCTTGCCTCAGCCGATGTCAGAAAAAGTGAATAACTGTTTAACCTGTGGAAAACAAATACCTCATAAAGACTTCCACTCATACTGCCTACCTTGTTTAGGCCCAGACCACGACGTAGCAGCTTGTTTAGCCTGTGCTTCCTTCAACCGACCGACTCTTAGACGTCGGTCGGAGTTTGCAGAGGAGTTTTTCGGCTCCGCTTTTGCTTATATCATGCCGTCGGAGACTCCGAATTCGCGTTTAGCTAAAAAGCGTAAAGAAAAGGACCGACACTCGCGGTTCGCGGCTTCGGCCGAAACCGCGGTTAAGCCAACCGCGAGTGTCTCTGTTTCGGCCGAAAGCTTGCCTCCTACTACCGAGGCCTCTTCCAGCATGGCTGAGTCTGCTACTGAAATACCACCTGCTCTTTCAGTTACTCGGGATTTATCAGATACTATTCCCTAGATGTATCTACTCCTGCACGTGGAGCTGCTAGGCCCCCTGCATCCATGTCAATTAAGGCCTTTGCCAGGGCTAAAGCAGCTAAATCTTCCAAGGCCGTGCCTGCTAAAGCCCCCTCTCACAGGCCTAGCTCTAGTACTCAAATGCTTAGTCTAGCAGAGGATCTCATTTCTTTGATCAGGGGATCCCAGTCTCACCCTGATAGGGCCTCTCAGCCCCCTCCAGAGAAGAGGCCCAGAGCAGAACCCCCTGAGCCAGTTTCTACTGATTACTCCTCAGATGAATCGGAAAATACAAACCCTCCTGAGGGCCCTTACTCTCCATATGAGGACTCTGATGCAGAATACTCCATTCCTTCTGCCTCTCCTCCTGAGGAATTTTCTTTTGGTGAAACCTTACATGCTATGAGGGAACAATTTCAATGGCAGGGTCAGGATTTCTCAGACTCTAGGAAAAGGCTTAGGACTTTTTTGCATTTGCCACAGCATAGGCCTTTAGCCATTCCTCCAGTACTTACAGTTGTGGATGATGCATTTAATGATGCTTGTACTGCTCCTGATTCACTCCCTCCGGCCCCTGCTAAGCCCGACAGATACTACAGGGTTCCGGACACACATAATCACTTGTATAAGGCTCCTTTTGCTGATCCTGAAACTGTTTCACAGGGCCCCAAGGCTGTAGCAGCTACCTCTGCCAAAAACCCACTCTCCTCTGAAAGGGAATCTAGGGCCTTGGAGAGATGGGGTAAAAAAGTTTATACTTCTGCTACTCTTTCGGCTAGGGCCTTAAACTGTCAATTCCACATGATTCAGTATCAGGAATTTATGTTAGATCAGTTATCTAAAAAAACTGTCCTCACCTGTACCTTTAGACCGAAAGTCTCTGCAGGATATGGTACATAACATACAGCAGGTCAGTAATCATTCCTTAAAATGCGGCTATGATGCACTGGAGGCCTCCTTTAGATCAGCTATGACTGGTACAGTGATCAGAAGGCATGCATGGTTAAAAGAGCAGTCCTTACCAGACCATGTAAAATCAACGCTCCTAGATGCTCCCATGGATAAACACAGTTTGTTTGGCTCTCCTGCACAGCAAGTGCTGAAGAAGGTGGAGGAGAAAGCAAAATCTGTCCAGACCGTCGAGGATTTCTTACAGGTCCAGCCTCCAAAGTTTAGTAGGAACTGGCCTTCCAAGAATTGGTCCTTTCCAGACACCAACAGAGCACAGAGAGGCAGGAAAAGGCGCACAAGAAGCAGAGGCCAATCCAGAGGTGCCCACAGGGGACGTCAGTGGCAGCCTAACAACCAGCGAAATACTGCTGCAGATCCAGCCACTACCACTTCCACAGGACAATCACAGTGACTTGGATCTGAAGCCGCCTACCAGGGAACAACTAGAAGCACCCTTAGGCGGAAAGCTAGCCTTATTTTCAGCAAACTGGCATTGCATTACAGGAGACAAATGGATTTTACAGACAATAGACAAAGGTTACAGGTTTCACTTCCATACTCTACCAAGGAAGAGAGGAATGCCAAACCTACCTCCAAATCAAATGGCAAACGCTCTACAACAAATAGACAACTTAAAAAGAGAGCTATAGAAAAGGTACCACCTATGGAACAAGGGCAAGGATTTTACTCCAGACTTTTCCTGGTGCCAAGGAAGGAAAATCAATGGAGACCTATTCTAGACCTGTCCGCACTGAACACATACCTCATTGTCCCAAAATTCAAAATGCTGACTCTACAGCAGCTTCTTCCCATGCTTGGCAAGGAGTCTTGGCTGGTAACTCTAGATCTCAAGGAGGCATACCTGCACGTCCCTATACGACCAAATTGCAGAAGATACCTCGGATTTCTTGCAGGATCAGAGCATTATCAATTCTCAGCATTGCCTTTTGGCTTATCTACTGCGCCCAGAGTATTCACGAAATGCCTGGCATCAGTAATTGCTCATTGCAGGCTTCGGGGAATTCAAATTTACCCTTACCTGGACGACTGCCTGTTAAAAGCGGACAACAAGAACAAATTAACAAAAGACTTGAAAAGGGTCATTCATCTCCTGCAAGCCTTAGGATTACACAGTCAATATAAAAAAGTCAAGGCTGTTGCCATCCCAAAGGATAACTTTCTTGGGTGCAGAACTGGACACATCAAATCAAATGGCATCCCTCACAGCAGAAAAACAAAAGCACCTTCCACTCTACTTCATGGCATTAACAACGCAGAACCAGCTTACAGCAAGGACCAGCTTACAGCAAGGAAAGTCCTGCAAGCCCTGGGTTACATGGCATCCTGCATAATATTGATCCCACATGCCAGGCTGCATATGAGAAAGTTGCAATGGTACCTCAGGAATTTATGGTCTCAACACAAACACAGCCTAGAAACCCAAATTCCAATAATTCCATGCCTGAAACAAGAATTCCTATGGTGGGCTCAGGCCTGTCAGTTGAACAAAGGACTGCCCTTCCACAGCCCACAACCAAGCCAGACTATCACCACAGACGCCTCAGACCTCGGTTGGGGGGCACACATGCTGGACAAATGCTTACAAAGCTTATGGACTCAAGACCAGCTAAACCTACACATAAACCAAAAAGAGATGCTGGCAGTAAAACTGGCAATTCGGGCATTCAAACCGTTTCTCCAACAGGGACAATTGCTGATAAGGACGGACAACACCACAGTTATGTGGTACATCAACAAACAGGGAGGCACACACTCATATCCTCTATGCCGGATGGCAATGGATCTCTGGAATGTGGCCCTAAGCCTCAACATATAGCTCAAGGCAATATTTGTGCCAGGAAAAGAAAACATACTGGCAGACATCTTAAGCAGGACTACCACGAATGCCCACAAATGGATGCTGCATCCCGACATCTTCAAATCCATCACAAGGAGATGGGGACTGCCAGAAATAGACTTATTCGCATCCCCACACAATCACCAATTGAAGAAATTCTGCACAAGGACATACCATCCACTTGTTTGGAAGGTGGACTCCCTATCTTTCAGTTGGGAAAACCTGACAGCATATGCATTCCCACCTCTTCCTTTGATGCACAAGGTGCTATTGAAGATCAAAGAAGACCACCCAAGGATCATCCTGATAGCTCCCGACTGGCCAAGGCAGCACTGGTACCCACTACTGAGGAGTATGTCTCGGGAACTCCCATGGCCTCTACCCCTGGTTCCTTTACTGCTAACACAGAACAACTTCAAAACCCTGCATCCGAACCTGAGAACACTGCAGCTGGCTGCTTGGAGCATTGCATAAGACAAAATAACCCAGATTTATCTCAAAGGGTTAAAGACATTATCTTGGAAGCTCGCAGACCCTCAACAAGAAAAACGTACTCAGCGAAATGGAAAAGATATCTCTTTTGGTGTGCAGCGAAAGGGCAAAATGTAGCACTGGTAAACATAGCTAACATCCTGGAATACTTAGCAGAGCTTTTCCACAATGGCCTGTCTTACTCTTCCATTAAGATTCATGCGTCGGCCATCTCAGCAGAATACAACAGGGATCCTCCAGTCTTCTCTCATCCTCTACTCAGGCAGTTTCTAAGAGGAATCAAAAATGTAAAGCCACCAAGGAAGCCACCATTGCCTACATGGGACTTGAACTTTGTGCTAGAAAAGTTGACACTTTCCCCTTTTGAACCAGCAGCAACAGCAGAATTACAGTACTTATCATGGAAAACTGCTTTCCTGCTTGCAATCACTTCAGCAAGAAGGGTTTCTGAATTACAGGCATTAATGGCAGTGCAACCCTTCCTTATCTTCCATCAGGATAGAGTGTCCATGAGAACTGATCCTAGCCAAAGGTGGTCTCCAGGGTATCTTTAAACCAAGCAATCCACCTACCTACATTCTTCCCCAACCCACAGAACAGGGGAGAAAGACTGCTGCATACCTTGGATGTGCATAGGCAATTGCGCTACTACCTGGACAGAACCAAGAGCAATAGAAAAACTGACCAGCTTCTGGTAGCATATGCCACAGGAATGGAAGGAAAAGCAATTTCAAAACAGACAATCTCAAAATGGATAGGAAATTGCATTAGATTTTGTTGTTCTTATCATGGAAAGGCAACTCCAGAAAATATCGGACCTCACTCCACAAGGGCTACAGCCACTACTACAGCTTTTTTACGAGGAGTGGCTACAAAGGACATTTTAGAGGCTGCTACTTGGAGCTCCGTGCATACATTTGCCAAGCATTATAATCTACCCTTATACTCCAGATCCCGAGCAGGCTTTGCCACTGCTGTTTTACAAGGGATCTTAACTACACCATAATCTTGTTAGGGCCTTCTCCCCCAGTTTGGCTATGGTATTCTACCCATTTGTTAGGACTGCAGATGCATCCTTGAAGGACGTAGTACAGTTTTGTACCTACCATAAATGTAGATGTCCGAGAGGTATGCATCTGCAGTCAGGATTA
>NC_056738.1:34447745-34507745 GCF_019279795.1 Protopterus annectens | reverse complement strand
TGTGCCAGTTTGCAACCCATCTTGTGACATAGGGGTTGATATTTAAGCTGGTAAGCTTATTTATGATGCCCGAGTGGGGTATTGTCTCGAAGGCTTTAGCTAGGTCCAGGTAGGCTGTGTGGACTACCTTCCCCTCATCTATGGCCTTGGTAACGGTTTTTCAAAGTCAACTAGGTTTAAGAGGCAAGATCTGCCCTTAAAGCAAAATTGGGTAGGGTTCAGTGTCTGGAGGTTTTCAATGTCTTTTTTTATGAGTTCCATGATGATTCGCTCCATAGCTTTGCAGACCAGACTAGTCAGGCTTATAGGGCGATTAGTTCCCAGGGTCCGTTGTGCCACCACCTTTGTGGAGCGGGACCACTGTTGCTGTACGCCATTCTTTGGGTACGTATCCTGTAGTAAGGCTGAGTTTGAACATTGACTTTGAGGGTTCAGTTCTTGGAGCTCGTGTAAGACGCAGCCCGGGACACCATCCGGTCCCATTGATGCTGTGTTTTTTGCTTTGGAGAGGGCAGCTTTCACCTGTGCATCTGTGATGTCTGGGAGGCTACATTCTGTTGGGATACACATTTGCTCTTTTGGGGGGGGGGAAGAAGTTTGCACTGAATCTGTCTGCCAGGATGTTGGCAATGTCTATGGGTTCAGTGTATTTTTTGCCATTTTGAACTAACTTGGAGCATGTCTGGGGGTTGCCACCCAGATTCCTGACATAACTAAAGAAGGCCTTGTGATCATCTTTAGCGTCTTTGGCAATTCTTCTTTCGAAGCTGTCCTTTGATTTTATGAGCGATCGTAGTTTCTTGCTTGTACTGAGCAGAGATGCCTTCCCTTTTTGGGATTTTGCTCCATCGTGTAGTAGCTTTTTCCTTCTGTTGTATAGCTTATTTATGGCCGGGGTCCACCAGACAGGTCTCCTGCTTTTAGAGGAGAGAGTCTTTGTTTTATTTGGGCTAGCACGATCCATGCATGCCTGTAGGCGCTCATAATGCGTTTGTAAAGGATTCTGTGGTTTGGGCAGTATTTTTTACTGGCCCGAAGGTTTTGAAGGATTCCACCTTGGTTTTGAGAAGTGTGAAGTTTGCTTTTGAGAAATTCTTCAGTGGTTTCCTTGGTTGGGGGTGGGGACGGGATATGGATGTCCAGTGAGAGTAGTTTATGGTCTTATCTTACCAATGAGGGGTTTACTGGTGTGGAAGAGAGTCCTCATGTTGGTGATGACCAGGTCCAATATGTTGTCCCCTCTTGTGGGAGTGGTGACCAGTTGTTCCATAGCGTTTTGAGTTTATAAATTCTATGAACCGTTGGGCAAGGGTGTTTGGGCTTGAGTAGTTTACCCAGTCAATGTTTGGGTAGTTGAAGTCACACAGTATTATGGTGTTTGGAGAGACCTTCATATTCTCCAGTGTTCTCAGGAAGGCCGAATGGGGATCCTGAGTTTGGGAGGGTGATCTGTAGCAGGCTACAAACTGAAAGGCAGATGTTAAGTTGTCAATCTCGCCTTCATTCTTGCTGGATGGGTTCAGAGCCGATCCTCGGCTCCGACTCGGCACTTGCTTTAGCTCGAGAACTCCTTTTACCAGCTCGAGGCAACCCTATATCCCATGATGCAAGGCGGAACTACCTCAGATCTCGTTTGCCGCTTAGCGAAAGAGGTCTCCTTTGCCAGCTGAGGTAAGTTTTTTCTTGTAAAAGAAGAAAACGTTTAGTTAGGGGTTTATTTTTTCCCTTAGTGTTAGTTTAGCCTGTACTTGGTTACAGCCCACCCTATTTCCTTCCTTTTAAACTTTTATAAATAGTTTTCTGTTTAAAGTTTTAGTCAGGCCTAGTTCCCCAAGTTATTCCCTTCCTGTGTGTCTGTGTAAGGGATTAATTGGTGTGTTTGTGGGGACTGTTTGTGTTTCCCTTCTAGGATGTCAAAGAAGGCAAGGTCTCAGGCTTCAAGAAGTGTGACCAGTGCTGTCAGAAAATGTCTCTGACAGACGGTCACACTTCTTGTGTTTATTGCCTGGGGCCTTTGCACCTGCAGGACTCCTGTGCATTGTGCCATGCTTTTAGCCAGAGAGTCCTGCAGGAAAGGAGGAACAAATTAATCCTCCGAGGTTTACTTAAACCTGAAGGTTCTCCTCCTAAGTCAGGGGCAGGAAAACCTCTTAAGCCACCAAGGTTCAGGCTACAGTGTCCAAGCCTCCTCAGGTGGCTCCGGCTCGGGCCGATATCGGCTCCGCTGGAGTCGACTTCTTCTGTTAGAGTAGTGGGTTCGTGCCGACCGGCTCCGATACCCTGACTACTGTGGCCTTGTCGGCTCGGCTGGAGCCGACACTTTATCCAGCATCGGAGCCGAGATATCCTCTGCTCCATCTGGGGTTCAAGGGACTTCGCGGCTCCGATGGCTTCGACCGTAAGAGATCCCGGTCCCCTTCTATACTAAGTATTCACTCGGCCCGGGTCTCCTCTTTGTCGGAGCGGAGCCATCGGAGCCGATCTTCGAGATCTTCCAGGCTGTCTGACCACGATTTGGAGAGGGTGGTAAGCAGGCTGTTGAAGTCTCAGGCACTGGCCCAAATGCTCCATAGCCCATCTCAACAGACTTCGCTATAGCCCGATTCTTGAGATTCCTCCTCCGACTCCACACCAGAGTTTGGAGCCGGAGCTTCTTGGGACAGCGACTGTTTCGATGCCGAGCCGATACATCCTTCGGCCCGTCGTCTTCGGCTCCGATCTCCTCCTTGAGACCTTCCTTGGAGGGATCCGTCGCCGGGTTTCCACTGTCGGCTCCGAGGGGCTAGTGGCATCGGACCCTTGTCCGACCCGCTCTCCCTCTCGGGCTTCGCTGGTAAGCTCGGCGCCGACATCGGCCTCGAGCCTTCTCTCCTTGGAGCCGACCATTCCCGTTTCTTCGAGCGGGTGTGTTCCGTCTCCGGGAGAGGAGCCTTTGAGGTGATGAGGAGTGTCCTGGCCTCTGAGCCTGGTCAACGGTCTATCCCTCTAGCTCCTCCCTCATCAGTGCCTGCAGATGCCTCTTGCTCTCAGGCCCAGGGATCCATCGCCCCAGGTTTCCCCACTGGGAATTTCCTCCTCTTCCGAGGTTTCTCCTGATCCTGCAGGGGTATCCCCTCTGAAGAGGACGTGTAAGAGGAAACACACAGACTCCCCTGAGTCTACTACATCTGATACCGACTTAGATGAGTCGGAGGGTTCCCCACGGTCCCCCTCTGAGGATGTCTCCTTTTCAGACATCCTTGAGCTCCTCAAACAGAGGGGGAATTGGCCCTCCATTGACCCCTCCGAGGATGAGTCGGTATACCTGGAGGCTTTTGGATCCCGACCCTCCACCTCCTGGGTGTCTCCGCCTTCGACCCACTCATGCAGGTAGTGGCTCGAAGGCGTGGCTCCAGATTCTGTGGAACCTGTCCCCAGGAGACCATCCAAGTTCATCACGGCCCCTTCGGATAAACAGTTCTTGTCCAAAGGTGTCTCTGTGGATGCTATGGTGGTGGCGGCGGCCACTAAGAAGGAACTGGCGGATCCTTCAGTGCCTGTCCATCCTCCTAATAAGGATTCTAGGACCATGGACAGGTATGGAAAGCGGATGTTTTCTTCAGCGACCTTTGCTATGCTCGCTGAATTACCTTTGTCACTTCACCAGGCTTCAACGAGATATTCTCAAGGAACTGGGAGAAGTTGTCCAGGATCCTTCTGCTGCTGGGGCTCAGGAAAAGATTGCCTCACAGCTTGCTATCCTCAATTCCATATCTAACTCCTCTATGCGGCTCATATCTTATGCAGCCGATGGAGCGAGCAGGGCCGCAGGCACAGGGGTTGCTCTTAGACGCCAAGCCTGGATGCGGCTGTGTAATTTTATGGACCCCTTTAAGGCGTCCTTCACCAACACCCCGTTTGACGGTTCGGCTTTGTTCGGGCCTCAGGTGAAGGATACTTTGACCAGATGTGAGCAGGACGGTAAAACTCTTTCTGCCGTTGGAGTCCAGTTTTCCACTCCTTCTAGACCATACCCCAAGGGTCAGAAGGGGGGGAAGATGTGGTTCCGTAAAGCCCAAGGAGCTACACCGGACACACGTGGTCAGTTTACCCCCAGAGGCAGAGGGGGTAACAATAATAGACGCCGCCCTAGAGGCAGGGGGGGTCCTCAGAACCAGGGCAACAGGGAGTCTCTTCCTGAGAAGCCCTTTCAGCATCCCTGAGGTGTTGCCCGACTGTCCACCCTTGGAGGCAGTCGGGGGAAGAATTTCGCTGTACCCAGTAGCCTGGCAATCCCTATCCCAAGAGAAGTGGGTACAGTCGATCATATCCGAGGGTTACAAAATTCCCTTTGAAAGGTTTCCCGTACCTCTACAATCCCTTCCAGACATCTCACCCGGTCAAAGGGATTTGGCAAGACAGGAAGTTTCAAAACTCCTGGAAAAAGAGCCATCCAGACAGTGCCGCAGACCAAGTAGGATCCGGCTTCTACTCAAGATTCTTTTTGGTCCCCAAAAGGACGGGAGATTGGAGACCAATACTAGACCTAAGCAGACTAAACAAGTCTGTCAAAAGGCAAGATTCGGATGGTCACGCTGCAATCCATTCTGCCCTTTCTGGGCAAGGACAACTGGATGTGCTCTATAGACCTTCAAGATGCGTACTATCACATAAAGATTTACAGACGCTCCAGAAGGTTTCTCCGCTTTCGGCTGGGAGCCAGTCATTACCAATTCAGAGCACTGCCCTTTGGCCTCACTTCAGCCCCCATAGTTTTCACCAAATGCATGGCAGTGGTCACAGCTCACCTGAGACGTCGAGGATTCCAGGTGTTTCCTTATTTGGACGACTGGCTCCTCTCCGGTCCAGAGACTACACCCTACAGCTTTGCAAGAGACTAGGAATTTCGGTAAATTTCGAAAAATCCTCTCTGCTGCCTTGCCAATCTATCACCTTTATAGGCGCAGAGTTAAATACCGTCAAAATGTTAGCCAGGCTAACAGATCAAAGGATTCTGGACATCCAGAAATTTGTTCAGCTTCTGTTACTAAGCAACAAGATCAAAGCCAGGTTTGTCTTGAAAGTTCTAGGCCTAATGGCTGCGGCCATTGTTCTTCTTCCACTGGCTCGCTTCCACATGCGTCTCCTGCAGTGGATGTTATTCACGCAGTGGTCGTACCACGATCTGCCCATGAGACACGTGCAGGGCTCATCTACGATGGTGGATATCTTCCCCTCTTCTTCATCAGGGCCGACCCTTTGTTCCCCCTCCTCCAGTTGCCACAGTCACCACGGATGCCTCCCTGATCGGGTGGGGGGGGCATTATCAGGGCAGGATGGTCCACGGGACGTGGCAACCCATAGAATACCACCTGCACATAAATGTCCTGGAGATGAGAGCAGTGCTTTTGACGTTGCAAGCCCTCGACTACTTTCTTCCCACGGGGACTATTGCAGTACAAACGGACAACATGTCCGTGGTCTGGTACATCAACAAACAGGGCGGAACCAGGTCCTATCCCTTATGTCGAGAAGCTCTCAGACTTTGGCAATGGGCGACCTCGTCTCAACGGTTTCTGATAGCAACGCACATCCCCGGCAGGTCCAACCTATTGGCAGACAGGCTAAGCAGATCTATTCTGATGCCTCACGAGTGGTCTCTCAATCAATCTGTAGTGGATCAGATTTTTCTGAAGTGGGGCACCCCTTGTTGCGATCTTTTCGCTACCCTCAAAACACCAAGTGCCCAGATAACTTCACACCTTTTCCCCTTCCAGGCCAACCATTGCGCGACTCTCTACCCCAGGATTGGCCTCGGGGACTTCTTTATGCTTTTCCCTCCTTTCCATTGATTCCACAAGTCATTCAGAAAGCCACCGTTTTGAGAGCCAAATTGATCCTCATTGCTCCATATTGGCCTCGACAAATTTGGTTTCCGTCTCTACATCATCATCTTCTGGTGCAGCCCTGGCATCTGGACCCAGTTCCGGATCTTTTGATCCACCAGTCGGGTCAGCAGCACCGGGCCATTCATTCTCTCAACCTCACTGCTTGGTTGCTCCACTTCCTTCCTAGCCAGGCTACCAATGATTTCTGACTCAGAGACATTTTAGTGTCTTCTTTAAAGTCGTCCACTAGAACTATTTATGCTAGCAAGTGGCGACGTTTTTCGATTTGGGCAAACGCCAGAAATATTGATCCTTTTACCGCTCCTGTACATTCTGTTTTGGATTTCCTGGCGGAGGTTTTTCATTCAGGATCTTCGTCATCTACAGTCAAAGTTCAACTGGCTGCTATTTCCAAGTATCATGTTGGCTTGCATGACAATAACATCATGTCTCATAGGTTATGCAAGGCCTTTTTAAGAGGAGTTTTTCTCCTAAAACCGCCTGTGAAACATCCTCCTCCACAATGGGATCTAAACTTAATGTTGGCATCCTAATTCTACCTCCTTCGAACCGTCTGCTACGTGTTCTTTAAAGTTATTGACGTGGAAAACTATATTTTTGCTGGCTGTTACTTCTGCAAGAAGAGTTTCTGAGATTCAGGCCCTCTGTATTCGTTCTCCTTATCTGGTTTTTCATAAGGATAGGGTTTCGCTTAGAACTAACCCTTCCTTTCTTCCCAAGGTTGTATCTCAAACCAATATTAACCAATCTATTGATCTACCAGTTTTTTCCTAACTATTCTGACAGAGCTGAACAGAAGCTGCATTTTTGGATGTTCATCGTCAGCTCAGGTACTACTTGCATAGGACTAAACAAATTAGAAAATCAGACCAATTGTTTGTCTCCTATGCAGAAAACAGGTTAGGTCTTCCAGTTTCTAAAGTGACCTTATCTAGATGGTTGACTTCCACTATTTCCTATGTGTACTCTCTAAGGGCAAACAACTATCTTCTAAGCCAAAAGCACATTCGACCAGGAGTCTATCCACTTCTAGCCTTTCAGGATAGACTTCCCATTGACACTATTTGTGCAGCAGCTACTTGGGCCACGCCTCATACCTTTGTGTCTCATTACAAGTTGGATTTGGCCTCCAGAGATAGGGCCAGTTTTGGTTCCACAGTTCTCAAGAGTCTGTTCCATTGAGCCACCCGGGATACAGGTGCTAGGATGCGGTCCCATCCAGCAAGAATGAAGGCGAGATTGCCAACTTGACATTTAGAAGTTATGTACCTACCATAACGTTCCATGTTAGTTGTCTTCTCGCCTTCTTTCTTGCGTCCCTCCCTCCTTCCCCCTGGCCTGGACAGATCTTGGAGAGTTCCTATTGGATTGCTTCCTCTGGAGCATTGTTATGAGGACTTCTTTTAGGAACCATGGTTCCTAATTATGTTAGGATAGTCTTTAGCAGGGTCAGTTAGCTGCCAAACGAGATCTGAGGTAGTTCCGCCTTGCATCATGGGATATAGGGTTGCCTCGAGCTGGTAAAAGGAGTTCTCGAGCTAAAGCAAGTGCCGAGTCGGATCGGCTCCGAACCCATCCAGCAAGAAAGAAGGCGAGAGAAGACAACTAACATGGAACGTTATGGTAGGTACATAACTTCTAATTTTGCCCACTGTTAGTTGCACATGGATGGTCTCAGATGCTTCGTGCAGTGCCACTAACCTGAAGGTGTGGGCATCTTTGAATATGAATACTCCCCCTCCTTTTGTGTTTCAGTCCGGGTTTTGGGGCCGAAAAGCATGGTATGAGTTATAACCTGGTAGTGCTGGGGTGCTCTCGGGACCCTTGAACCAGGTTTCTGTACTGCACAGATATCGGTATTCTCCATAGTGAGGAGAGCCTAGAGTGCGTGCATCTTGAGGTTTAGACTTCTGGCGTTTAGTAGCATTACCCTTATTTTTTTCTCCTTGTGTTGTCTATGGGGGTGGGTTTGTCTTTTGAGCCTTGCCTAAAAAAGGCACTATGGGGTGGCAAGAGTCTTAGCCAGTATTCGAAAGCCCAGGGGTGACAGGTGCAAGCCGTCCCTAGCGAAGCAACGTGGCTTGTCGAGCCTGTCATCCCAGTCTGACTGACACTGGATCCCCTTACAATGACACCAATACTTTAGCCAATTATTAAAATTGATAATTTTGTCTTTATACTGTGGCATCATTCTTGGTGAGGGCAAGATGCTACTCAAGGTCAGGGTCATACCAGCCTGGGCTACATGATCAGATAGCTTCTCTATCTCTTCATGTAGTCCAGGGAGGTACGTCTCTGGTCTTTCACACCAGCGTTGACACTGAGTCATATTTGTACTTGCTTTGGAGTGACCTGAGTGCTTGTGTTGTGGTGGATCCTGGCACCAGACAGGCAGTTGTGACCTTCTTGTTTAGTATGAGTGGGACGCCAGCGTGTCTGACAATGGCGTCACCTATTGATGATTTGTGGACGTATACAATAAAGCGTGTTCTTTTTCCAGTTGGTGCACAGTTTCCGTGTGTTTTGGACTTAATGGCGTCACCTATTACAAGTGTATTTGGTGTGTTAAGCCTTAAGGGCTGTGACTGTGTGGCAGACTGACTTTGTGAATTATGTGATACGTGGGTATTGTTGCAGGGTAGCTGTTGCTTTGGTGTCTGCTGCTTTGGTAGGTTTTTATTTAGAGCCTCGGAGTATGTTTTTGTGTGTTTGTGTTTGGTTTGCTGATGCGATAGGTCTATGTGAGACTGGATTTGTGGTGCGAGTGGTTTCCTTCTCCTCCTGACTGTGCCTGTCTTGGGTTGAGAGAGCTCAGCCTCCAATTTGGCTGTATAGTTGCATCTCTCACATATATTTGAGCTTGTTGGGAGGAGGAGAGTGTGGTCTATGTACATAAGGCAATTGTAGCATTGCCTCAAGATTCCCATATTCACTAGCTGGACTGGAGAGTAAACCTGAAACTGACCTTTGGACATAGAATAGTATAAGGAACTTGCTTTTTGACTGATCAGAAAGGACCAATAGGGAGCCAAGTACTTATAAAGAGTATAAGAGGGTGTAGTGCTCAAGTTTGTTGGTGTTTATTTATAGGATATTTGCAAGTGCAGGGCTTTATAGGATATGTGCAAGTGCAGGGCTTTAGAAGGAAAATAGAGTGCTTCCTTTGAAAGTTAGAATAGTTCTAAGGGAAAAAGTGAAGAGCACACTTTATGGAGCCGGGAATAGTTTAAGCGGCGCTGCCCGATGCGGTGCGCAAATGCGGGTTTTAAAGCAGGGAAACTGAAAGATATGGGAATTGACCCAAAACTGTTAATAAGCTACTAGTTTCTGGGCTGAGACCACTCCTCCAGGGACAGATAGGCTGCTCAAAGCTCCCCACTCACTGAACAGAGAAGCTTCCTCCTATCCAAGTAAGGATATGGGCAACATCAGAACCTATACCACAGTCCGGAATTCAGCAAAGCCTGAAATCTGGACTAATCTAGTTCAGTAAGGTGGGAAAGAATATTTTTTTGCAGAGAATAACAGAACGTCACACAGAAAACACTGTAAATGCTATAAACAGGCTAGCGCACTTCAGTGTGTAGCCTACAGCGATTAAACAATACAAAATGACTTTTTAGAAAGTGCAACTGTAAAAGCAGGTAAGGCAATGCAATGTTTTAAACTTTTTTAAATACAGATCAGTTAGAAACTCGTTTTTTTGGTGGGAAAATGGCAGTCGGAGCAGAAAGCAAAGGAAAAAAATACTTGAATCAGTTGGAAGTCTCTCTTGGCTCTCTCTGCCTGTATTACTCTGCAGGACACCACAATAAGCTGTGCCGAGTTGTATACTGGTGCAAAACTTGGCAAATATATATACAAACTCCGAGATCGCACTACGAGGAAAGGGCAAATATTCTGACCTTCATTGTACTGCAACCCCACAAGAAGCACTTGGAGGTCCTGCATTTTCGCTCTTCAGAGCGTTCGATATTATGAACTTTCGTTCATATAGTATAAACCCTCAAATCCTGCCTTCTTGTAAACCTCAGTCCTCCTCTGCATGTATTAATCCCACAGTTCCTTTTTTTTATTTGTTCCTACCCTTTTCTAATGATCCCAATTCCAGTTTTGACTGTTACTGCATTCACAACTTGTAATACAGTTAGTTTAGACTTGGATTTCCATTTTCTAGTAATTGCTTTTTTTGGCAGCCACCATAATTAGACTCGGCAAGGCCTTACTCTGTCTAGGTAATTCTGATTCTGTGTTGTGTGCCAAAGGAAATCATTTCCTTGGTTACACCAATTTACTCACCTAGTATCTCTGACAGAGCAGTCTGCAGGGAGTCTTTAAAGTGCGCCATCTCCTTACACTCCCAGAAAATATGTTCCTAATTACATCTTTCTTCTCTCTCACCCCCAAGATTTGCTGTCTATCTGAGGAAAAATTCTTGGGCATTTTTATTTCCCAAGTACACTCCAATGTAAATACTTCAAGCAAACATCCTAAACCTCTAGACTTTGTTGCACCTTTGGGAGACGTACATATATCCCCTCCCCCCATTGTTTCTTTGTGGATTGCTTATCCACTCTTCTCAATCCTTTCTACTCTGATTTGACGCTTATAGTTAGGACATTTTTTATGCTTTAATTCTTTTAACAGCAGCTTCTGTTCTAGAATCTACTAAAAACTCTCTACCAGTGCTGGTCTGTTGCTTAGGATCCCCCTGTTTCTTTTTCTTTGCCTGTACTGTGATATCAGTCCTTGATGGGGAAGACTGTCTTTAGCCTGCCATTCAGATTCTCCGTTCCCATGTTGGCTTACTTAAAATACTTTCTGCTCCTTTTGAGTATAATATTCTGTATGATTATTCTCCTCCTTAAAGGTCTGCATCCAAAATCCGTCTCTTCTGGCTTGAGATCCCCCCCGTTTCATCATTTCCTCTTTTTGTATTTTAGTTTTCTGCTTTTGCTATGTAGAAGTTTCTTAACCGTTGCTTTGAAATACCCATTCAAATCTGGTAATCCCAATCCACTCTGTTCTATTGGAAGAAAAGGTTACCCCACTCGACTGTTGCCATCTTTTCCTCCCAGATTATATCCTTCAGTTCTTAACTGCTACACACTCCAGGGATCTAAACCTTGTCATCACAATAAACAAAACATGCTGGAGGGATAGGTTCCTGACCCAGAGACTCCCCAGACTCTGGAATAGATTGCCCATACATGTCAAGCAGAGTGCCTCTTTGGACCTCTTCAAGAGGAACCTTGACGTTTGGATGGGAGAAAGGAAATTCACCCCAGGGATCACGTCAGTCGCCCTGCTAGACAGGGGTCCAGGAAAGTAAATAATGTGGGAAGAAATAGCCAGGGAATTGTTATGGCTAGGCTTGTATAGGCCCTAGGGCTGATAGCCTAGTACCAACCTATGAACTTCTCTTCTGGTTGATTAAAAATGTCTGACATGTATAAAGACTAAAGGGACTAAAACATTGTAACTGCTTGTCTGTATAAATTTTGTCAGTTTTTGAGTTTTGTATTGCCTTTTGTGTTTAGTCTCTTCCCACATATCCTTAACTGCCACATCCGAATCATTTTGTTTTAAAATCCCATACTCCTAAATACTTCTTATTATGCCCCAATAAGTATGGATATTGCTGAACCAGTTTGTATGTGGGTACATAATTTATCACTTCTGTCTGTTTTAGCATCATTAATTTTGTATCTCAGAGTTGAAACTGTCTTAATATGTTCCACAGTAGTATAATGTCCCTTTCTGGTTTTGGTGGGTATAAAATGTCATCTGCAAGTAGAGCCAAGTTTTCTTGACTACCATACCAATTATATCCTTGAATTTCTGAGTCCCTTATTTTCTTTGCCGGTGATTCTAAATGTAGTGCAAATAAGAATAGAGAGGACACTCCTGCCTGGTTCCTCTGCCCTGGCAGAAATTATCAGAGAGGACCCTACACACTTTAATTTTTGCCTCTAATTCCTCCGTATATCCTCCTAATCTTTTTGTTCATCACTGAATGCCAATGCTTCCATTGCTCTTCTCATAAAGTCCCAACATACTCTGTCAAATGCTTTGTCTGCGTAAAGACCCACCAACAGTGGCATTTTCTTGCATTCTGCTTCTCTCTGGATCATCGTTTTGTAAGTATTGTGAAATATTTGCTTCCCCTCCACAAAACCACATTGATTCATATCTGTCAATTTTGGCATAGCTTTTGCTGTTCCTAAACCATTATAGACAGAAATCCACTTATCATAGTTTAGTATTGAAATGGGCCTGTATGAAGCTGGATCTTTAATCTCTTTAGGTATTACAGCTAACACTGCTTTCTTCCAGGATTTTCTTACTACTTTTTAAAATGCTGTATAAAACCTTCCAGATCTTCATCATTTTTTCCCTCTCCTAGCTTCCAGACCTCCACAGGAATACCTACCATCTAATTTTGGTTACTTTCCTGTTGATTAGATATACATCACCATTATCTCCTCTCTTCCTATCCTAACTGTTAGAGGTAGAGGAGGCCCAATTACTAACTTTGGTATATTTAATTCTTCCATAAACATTTCCATTTGTACCTTTTCTTGATTTCCATATTTTCCTGCTTTATATAGACTGTGACGCCCCACCACTGGTCCAGTAATCAAGGAGCCTCAATCCTCACAACTACCACCCGTGGGGGACATGCATTAGGAGGATGACGAGTTGTTTTATTTTGTCCTTCTGTTCCGCAATTTTCTGTTCCGCAAATGTTTAACTTAGTTTACCAAGGGTAAAGAAGAGGCTCAACACTTCAGTTACTTTCAATGCTTTACTTGGATACCAAAATTCATACTATTATACAGTAAAAGAAAAAACATCACCAGTTAAACTATGAAACTTCGATGTTATGTGATCCTATCTCGCCTACATTCTGTACTGATGGGTTCGGAGATGATCCTCTGCTCCGACTCGGCACGCTATACTATAGAGCGAAGTCTCTAATTGGCTGAGCTATTCTACATCCCAGGATGCACCACCACTACTTCCCCAGATCTCGTTTGCCGCTTGACAGCAATAGACGTGGTCTCTACTTGGCTGGGCCAAGTACTCTTTTTACTGACAAGTTTTCTGTCAGATTTTCTCTAATTTTTCACCCAAAAGCTGTTTTAACAGCTACTTATCACTTGTTGAGTGCTTTGTTTGTGAAAAAGTTGTGTGATTTTCTTGGCGTTAGGTTCCCGCTTTAACTGGTGGGGGTTCCCTCGCGCTCTTCTTCGGGCCGTGTTCAGGCCTTGCTGTTTTAAAGAAATTGTTGTAAAATTGTTGTAAATTGTTGTATAATTGTTTTGTGTGGTATTTGTTTCTCTAAGGTCCCGTTTTAGTTAGAGGGGCCTTGCCCTCGCGCTCTGTTAGGGTGTTATAGTTCCCTTGGTCGATCCTGCTTAAGTTAGAGGGATTTGGCTTGTGTGCTTAATTTTTGTCCCTAGTTGGTTTTTGGTTGCTTGCTAGTGATGTCGAAGGAACACAGACCTTCGGGTTTTAAAAAATGTACCAAGTGTGGGTACAAAATGTCTAACTGATGATCACTCTCTGTGTGTGTATTGTTTAGGGCCTAAGCACCTTCAAGAATCGTGTAGTGTATGCCACGCTTTTTCCTCCCGTGTCCTCCAAAAGAGGAAAAACAAATTGATACTGAAAGGGATGATCTCCCCTTCCTTTGAGGAGGCTTTATCTTCCCCCCCTCCCTCTAGGAAGAAGTCTTCAGCTCTGACCAGTCCGTCTGAGCCGACAGCAAAGAAATCAAGGCAGGCTTCTCCGTCGGCTCCACGGACTTCGGAGCCGAGGTCGGAACGGTCTGCCTCTGTGCCTCCAGCCTCGACGACTCTGTCCTCTGAGCCAAGAGCTCGAGCATCGAGAGATTGGGTCACCTTCTTTGGCTCCAATGGTTTCGGAGCAGAGAAAGGTCGCACACTCAGACTCTTCTACCTCGGTGCCGAAGTCCCCGTCGGCTCTGAGGGAAATTGCTGTACTGGTGGAATCTCCCTCTGCGCCGATAATACTTGAGACTTTTCGGAGCCGGTCTCCCAGTCTTTCGGAACCGGCGGAGAAGTCAACTCGGGCCCGATCGGTCTCTTCTCGGTCCTCGAGGATGTCCGATTCGGATATTGACAGGGTACTTCAAAGGCTGTTTCAGTCTCCAGTCTTTCAAAAGTTAGTATCTGCTCCAGCCCAGTCGGCTCCGGAGCCGATTGTCCACCCTGTTGTTTTGGTTCCTCCTCCAACAGCCTCGGCACCGTTTGAGTCTGTGCTGGTGGAGCCAGTGGAGGTTTTCGGGTCTGCTCCGACCCTTACTCCAACCCCGACCTTCGGGTCGGTGTTCGGTACACGGACCTCCTCGGTCGGCCCGGGGGGTGACGTTTCGGGTCCGATGCTTTCGGTTCCAAGCCTCCCCCTCGGTGCTTCGGCTGCGGGAGTGCCTTCTACTGTTGTGGCCTCGGGGGTCGGACCATCCCAGGACTCTGGGGTTTCCGGCCTTCAGGGCCATGAGGAGTGCTTTAGCCAAATCTTCCTTGGCTACCTCCACCATCTCTCCGGCACCTTCCCTTGGCATGGAGACTTGTTCCTTTGTTGTCCCCCTGTCTCAGGACAGTGGAGTCCTGGAGCCTGAGGTCACCCCCATTGGGGATTCCTCCCTTCCTGGGGGTCCTTCCGAAGCTTCTTAGGAGGAACCTCCCTGGAAGAGACAGTGTAAGAGGAAGCACGTTGACTCGCCTGATGAGTCTCTCACCTCAGACACCGACCTCTAGGATGCGGAGGGGTCCCCCAAGTCGTCCTCGAACGATGTCTCCTTTGTGGACATCTTAGAAATCCTCAAACAACGAGGCGACTGGCGATCCAAACCCCGTTCTGCTGAGGAGTCTGTATTCCTCAAGGCCTTCGGGGCTCAGCCTTCCGCCTCCTGGGTGTCTCCTCCCTTCGATGAGCTCCTGGATTTGATCTCTCGAAGGGCGTGGGAGCTCCCAGATTCTGTGGAACCGGTGCCAGCTCGCCCGAATAAATTTTTGTCAGCCCCCCCAGAAAAGGAATTCTTATCCAAAGGTGTGGCCGTAGATGCCCTGGTGGTGGCATCTGCTACCCAGCAAGATGTGGCAGAGGCTTCAATGTCAGTCCACCCTCCTAATAAAGAATCCAGGAGTATGGATCGGTACGGGAAGTGCACCCTTACTTCAGCGGCCTTTACTTTAAGGTCTCTGAATTACCTTATGCACTTCAGACTTCAGAGGGATCTGGTCAAGGAGTTGTCAGATGCCCTCTCTGGTAACCTACCTGAGCAGTTGGCCCAGACGATTAGCTCTCAGTTGGCTACTCTATCATCTATATCGAACTCATCCATGAGGCTCATATCATATGCGGCCGAAGGGGCTAGTAGAGCGGCGGGTACAGGTGTTGCTCTACGGAGACGAGCCTGGCTCCGCCTGTGTCATTTTGCGGAGGCCTTCAAGTCTTCCTTTGCCGACGCTCCCTTTGATGGGTCCTCATTGTTTGGACCCAAGGTAAAGGACACCTTGACCCGCTGTGAACAAGAGGGTAAGACTTTGACTGCCGTAGGGGCACGGTTTTCCACTCCCTTCCGGCCTTATCCCAAGGCTAGAAGAGGGGGGAAAATGTGGTTCCGCAAATCTCAGAAGACTTACCCCTCCCAGCAGGATGATCCCCCTTCTAGAGGCAGAGGAGGGGGAAATTTTTCAGGAAGATGCCGTCCCAGAGGCGGCAGGGGCCCCCGCAACACTGGAGACCACGAGTCCTTTCGTGGCTCCTCAACCTTCTAGCATCCCTGAAGGATTGCCCGACTGTGCCGCTCCGGAGCCAGTCGGGGGTCGTTTTTCGAGGCACCTAAAGGCCTGGGAGAATATCACCCAGGACCGATGGGTGCTCCAAATCATTGCCGGAGGTTACAACATCCCCTTTTTGCAAGACACTTGCGCTTCAGCCTGGGAGACAGTCATTTCCAGTTCCGTGCACTGCCCTTTGGTCTCACCACAGCCCCCAGGGTGTTCACCAAATGTTTGGCAGTGGTGACTGCTCACCTGAGAAGTCTAGGATTCCAGGTGTTTCCATATCTAGACGACTGGCTCCTAACTGCCACCTCCAGGCGTCTACTCTTACAAAACCTAGCAGCCACTATTCCTCTAGGCGACTCCCTAGGAATCACCTTCAATTGGGCAAAGTCCGTGTTGCTGCCATCTCGCCTCATACGGTTTATCGGAGTAGAGGTAGACTCAAAGCAAATGCGGGTCTATCTTCCTACAGAAAGGATAGAAACATTACAATCTCAAGTCCGAGCATTGCTCTTCAAACGCAGAGCCCCAGCAAGGATGGTCCTACAACTGTTGGGTTCCATGTCGGCTACCGTTCTCCTAGTTCCCTTAGCAAGATTGCACATGAGGATTCTCCAGTGGCTCCTGTCAGACCAGTGGTCATATCAGGATCTCCCTCTCCGTCACCTCATGATCACGGAGACATGCAAACAGGACCTCCGTTGGTGGCTTCTTTCCTCCAACCTGGATCAGGGGTGACCATTCGTTCCTCCACCTCCAGTGGCCACTTTGACTACGGACGCCTCCCAGACGGGGTGGGGGGGACATTACCTGGGCAGGTCAGTCCAAGGCAAGTGGCACCCCGACGAGAGTTCCCTACACATCAACATACTGGAAATGAGGGTGGTGCTTCTATCGCTACAAGCACTACACAGTTACCTCCCCCAGGGCATGATTGCTGTTCAGTCCGACAACATGTCAGTGGTCTGGTACCTGAACAAGCAGGGAGGGACCAGGTCCTACCCCCTTTGCAGAGAGGCCATGAAAGTATGGGATTGGGCTATTGCAACCAACCGTTTCTTGGTAGCAACACACACTCCGGGGAGATCCAATGTGATAGCCGACAGACTGAGCAGAACTCTTCTCTCCCCGCACGAGTGGTCTCTGAACGACAGAGTGGCAACTCAGATCTTCAGAAGATGGGGAACTCCTTGTTGCGACCTCTTTGCAACTCCTCTCAACACGAAATGTCTACAGTTCTTCTCTGTCACCCCAGTTCCGGGGGGGGGGGGGTTTCCCAAGGATGCCCTAGTCCATCCTTGGCCCACCGGCCTACTGTACGCCTTTCCACCGGTTCCCCTTCTTCCCAAGGTGATCCAGAAGGTGATTCACTTGCAGTGCAAGATGATTTTAGTTGCCCCATACTGGCCTCGTCAAGTCTGGCTGCCCTTTCTTCGGAAATACGTGCTGGACAGTCCATGGTTCTTGGACCAGGTTCCAGATCTCTTGATCCACCAGTCAGGACAGCTTCATCAGTCCCTTCACTCATTGAGGTTAACAGCGTGGCTCCTCCACTTTCGACCATAGTCAGGAACCAGGTTTTGGACTCTGAAGTCATACATATCTTGTCCTCGGCCCACAAGAATTCCACTAAAAAAAAAATGTATAACAGCAAATGGAAGAGATTCGCCATTTGGGCCCAACTCCGGGGATTGGATCCCATTACTGCCCCGGTGTCTGAAGTTTTAAAATTTTTAGCTTCCTTATTCATTCAAGGTTCTTTGGTCTCTACCATCAAAGTTCAATTAGCAGCTATTTCTAATTTTCATGAAAGTATAGACCCACCTTTGATGAGCAATAAGTTGTGTAAAGCCTTCATGAAAGGTGCTGGGCTGCTACGACCTCCGATTTCTCATCCAGCTCCACCGTGGGATCTTGTATTAGGTGCTTTGACCTCTTCCCCCTTAGAACCGGCAGCAACTTGTGACTAGAAATTTCTTTCTTGGAAGACTGCCTTTTTGGTTACAATTACATCAGCCAGAAGAGTTTCGGAACTTCAAGCCCTATGTGTCAAACCGCCGTACCTGGTTTTTCATAAGGATAGAGTATCCCTCAGGTCTAATCCATCCTTTGTTCCCAAAGTTTGTTCTTGGTTTTGTCTTCAACAGTCATTGGAACTCCCAGTTTTCTTCCCAAACTACTCAGACAGAGCGGAATACATCTTCCATTCATTGGATGTTCACAGGCAGTTGCGTTTCTACTTAGGACGCACCAAACACGGAAAACAGATCAGTTGTTTGTGTCCTTTTCAGACAATAAACTGGGCAAAGCCGTCACGAAGGTCACCATTGCCAAGTGGATCAGAGACTGTATCAGTCATACTTCTTTCTAATAGAGAGCTTACAACCACTGTGAAAGCTCATTCTACAAGGGCTATGGCAACTTCGACAGCCTTTCATTCCAAGCTTGCCATTAGTGACATTTGTGCTGCGGCTACCTGGTCTTCTCCTCACACCTTCATTTCTCATTACAAATTGGATGTAGCATCTCGGGGGCGAGCTTCCTTCGCTTCCACAGTTCTCAGGAGTGTTTTCCAGTGAGCCACCCAGGAATCGGGTTCTAGGGACGCTGTCCCATCAGTACAGAATGTAGGCGAGATAGGATCACATAACATCTTTTAGTTATGTACTTACCATAACTTTAGATGTTTGGGATCCATCTCGCCTATATTCCTAATACCCACCCTCCTTCCCCCTGCCTTGGAGATCAGAAGAGACCGAACGGTTCGGTTTAGCCGTTTCATCTTGAAACACCTGGCAATGTTATTTCAACTGTCTATGACTGTGTGCATGTGTGCGGACAAACAAGATCTGGGGAAGTAGTGGTGGTGCATCCTGGGATGTAGAATAGCTCAGCCAATTGGAGACTTCGCTCTATAGTATAGTGTGCCGAGTCGGAGCCAAGGATCGGCTCCGAACCCATCAGTACAGAATGTAGGCGAGATGGATCCCAAACATCTAAAGTTATGGTAAGTACATAACTAAAAGTTCGAGTCTTTCAAGTGACTGGGAAATCCCAAAACAGAGGATTAGTTCATCTGGAAGCATAAGTCCTACGTGGTGCGTCCATCTGTAGGTGAGATTTCAGTCTGTCAAACTTTTCTTTTTTTTTTTTTTTTTTTTTTTGTACAGGCAGGACAGTAGTGTAAACAACTGTACATGACTTTAGTCATGTATCCCTTAAGCTGATGTGGCATAGTGACTGGGTGTTGGCCAGACAACCAGACACCATGCACATTCCAAACTTAATACAACCTTCTGTTCTCATAACATCCTGACATCTGTTACTGCATAGACATGTAAGATTGCACACACAGCTGTTAATAACTATTTCATAACTGGACCGTTCATGACTGGTTTCAGTGAAGCTGTCCTTCAAGCATATCTCTCACCAGACAAGCATATCGCTCACCAGACATGTCACATTTGTATCACATTCGGTCCCTAGATTCTTTGAATCCTCAGGTATAGTGATACATTACAGGATAACGTTTGTTCAATCTACATGCTATGTAGCAATTCCAAATGGTTAATATAATAAGCACAAAATAAGTAATATTGGATTAATTATCCAATTAAAAACTTGGGTTGCTTTGGGTGAATGCCCTGAAAAAATGTCCCACCAATGATCTTCTGTATCTGCTTGCGTTTATTTATTTATTTTTTTTTTTTAGCCAAGTATACTAATTTATCACTTACAATTAGTTTTCATTTCATGATCCAGCAGAGTCTTATTTATTTTTAAAATAAAAAAAAAAAAAAAAAAAAATTTCTGTAAATGCTGTAAACAAGGTTTTCCATGCATTTGCATTAGTTATTTATTTCATTTAAACATTAAATTATATACATGTGGAGGCGCAAAAACAAACTACATTCAGTCCATTTGAGTAGTACAGTCACATTCTTATCAAACTGAATATTTGCATATAAGCTACTATTGAACTGTTCAATAAATTCCTTGTTAAAGTCCAAATGTTCTTAATGTGGACTCCAAATAGTAGGCAACCGTTGTGCCTGTAACTGTTTTTCCTGTGCAATATCATAACCAGTGTTATGCAGATTACTCTTTAAAACTTCATTATAAATAGAGTTTAATGTTCCAAGCCCTACACCCACTCCTCCTAAGACAGTGTCATACCATGCTCGTTTAAATCGAAATTCCTTAGTTGTAGGAAAAGTCAGATTTAATATTTACAACATACTTTAGATAATTGTTGTGCTACTTTGACACACTTAGATGGTTTTCATATAATCTGGTCGGTATGCGTCATGTAATGCTCTTGCAGTACATTATAATTGTGATGCCCAAGTGTTTCTTCCATATATTACCGTTGCGTTCATGCAAAATAGTACCTGTATATTTTGTATAGAAATTGTGGTATTGAAAAGATTTGTTGTGCCTTCATTTTTACAGAATTTCCAGTTTCCTTTAATTGTAGTATCAGAACTATATGCACAACATTTTATGTCTGTTACAGTTGTCATGGTTATGTCCATATTTCCAGTCAACTGTAAATAGACATGTCCTCTTCTCACTCTCCATACAGTATTGCAGCCTTCATTTGCTTCACACGTAAAATTTACCTTGTGTTCGTTTTGCATTACTTTTTCTCCATCCCCTTTCAATTTTGGTTATGCGTACAGCTGGTGAAAGCAGGTGTCCTTACATATTCAGTGGAAAACATAAGTAATATAAGTGGTCGCAACAAAAATTGGCTTCATCGAAATAGCTTAATTTCTTCAGATACGGGGAGGTTTTCTCCCTGCAACCAAATGGACTCCACCACAGTATTTTCATATTTCTAAAGACAAAAAGAATATATTAGTGCTCATTCTCTTTAACATTTGGATGCTGGGACATGATCCCATTTTTTCCTGACCCGTCCGCAGTACAAGAATTGCATTTTCTTTACCAACCGCTACAGTTTCAGCTGGTTCTGGCGGACTGTTTTCAGATGTAACTCTTGTATGGGCTCCAGCTATTAAGCCTGATTGCTTGTCATTATTTTCTATTGTAGCTTGTTCAACGGGTTCAAATACCTGTTGAAATGCATGAGTCGATAACATCCTCATTAAGGGTGTTTCACTGTCAAAGGTCTATTGTTTAAGATGCACAATGCATCAGTTAAATTCTCTTTCCATTTTCTTAATGTACCATTCTCAATCTTTCTTAATTGAGTTTTAAGTAACCCATTCATACGTGTAACCCATTCATACGTTCAATTAACCCTGCTGCCTCAGGGTAATAAGGGATATGACAAATCCATTCAATATTTTGATGACTGCAATATTCTTGAATTAATCTACCCTTAAAATGTGATCCATTATCACGTTGTATCTGTATAGGTGTTCCATAATCCAATGTTAACAAATCTAATGCTTTCATGGTATTCTGTTGTGCTGCCCTTCCATAAGGTATGGCTAACAACCTGAAAAGATATCTACTATCGTACATGCATATTGACATCCTTTATTTTTGGTAAGGGACTGATGTAATCTATCTGCCAAACTTGTCCTGGTAGTTTACCTCCTATTAAGTGTCCCCTTATAACTTGTGGGATAGGCCCAGCAGTATTATGCTGGCATATTGGACATTGTGCAATAACAGTTTTTACCATGTCTGTTTTCAGTGACATTCCTCACAACAGTGCCGATCGACATCCGTGCCCACATTTTTGATTAGCCCATTTGGCTATTCCCATTTGTTTGTCAGAAGTATCAACCATCGTTGTAGTGGCTATCTTGCTTTCTCCATCTGCTTTTCTGTTAAATAATCACTATAAAGTACTACAGATGCGATGTTTGCTCAGAGTGTTGATGGAGAAGTACAGAGAAGGTCAGAAGGAGTTGCTTTGTGTCTTTGTGGACTTAGAAAGCATATAACAGGGTGCCTAGAGAGGAGTTGTGGTATTGTATGAGGAAGTCGGGAGGGTCAGAGAAGTATGCGAGAGTGGTACAGGATATGTACGAGGATAGTGCGACAGCGGTGAGGTCTGCGGTGGGAGTGACTGGTGCGTTTTAAGGTGGAGGTGGGATTACATAGAGGATCAGCTCTGAGCTCTTTCTTATTTGCAATGGTGATGGGACAGGTTGACAGACTATCAGACAGAAGTCAGGACTATGATGTTTGCAGATGACGTTTTGATCTGTAGTGAGAGGAGGGAACAGGTGGAGACTACCCTGGAGAGGTGGAGATGTGTTCTAGAGAGAAGAGGAATGAAGGTCAGCAGGGCTAAGACAAGAATATATGTGTGTGAATGAGAGTGAGGATAGAGGAATTGAGGATGCAGGGAGTAGAGGTGGCGAAGGTGGAGGAGTTTAAATACTTGGGATCAGCTGTTCAGAGTAATGGTGAGTGTGGAAGAGAGGTGAAGAAGAGAGTACAGGCAGGATGGAGTGGGTGGAGAAGAGTGTCAGGAGTGATTTGTGACAGACTAGTACCAGTAAGAGACTAGTACCAGTAAGAGTGAAACGGAAGGTCTTCAAGAGGGTAGTGAGACCAGCTATGTTTTATGGGTTGGAGACAGTGGCATTTACAAAAAGGCAGGAGTTAGAGCTTGACGTGGCAGAGTTGAAGATGTTAAGATTTGCAGTGGGTGTGACGAGGGTGGACAGGATTAGGAATAAGTATATTGGATGGTCAGCCCAGGTTGAAAAGTTTGGAGACAAAGCCAGAGAGGCAAGATTACGTTGGTTTGGACATGTGCTAAGGAGGGTATATTGAGGAAAAAGATGCCAAGGATGTAGCTGCCAGGTAACAGGAAAAGAGAAAGGCCTAAGATAAGGTTTATGGATGTGGTGAGAGAGGACATGCAGGTGGTTGGTGTGACAGAGCAATATGCAGAGGACAGGAAGAAATGGAAACGGTTGATGTGCTGTGGTGACCCCTAACTGAAGCAGCCGAAAGAAGGAGGTATACTGTATGTTGTCTGCAGCGGGAGGTTTGTGCTGTGGGCGAGATACTTGTAGCTTATCGAGAAAATAGTTTAACATGATATTTGCTATAGCCAAATCCCAACCGTTCAGAGTAGTTTTCATATCTCTGATTTGTATCCTGGGGGTGGCAGACCTATCCACGCAAACAACTTTTTGTACGTTTGTCTTTGTCAAACTTGTCAGGTGTAGGTATACCATCTGTCTTGAGGTGCAAAAAAGCAAAAGTTTGTCACGTAGTATAGAAAACGGAACATGGTATTTATGCTCAATAGTATAATCAAACTGATTTTAAATATGGGGAAAAATACTAGTTGAATCTTTTTAAAACGTTTTGCTCCAGTAACCGTAAAAAAGACAAACCTATGTTATGCTTTTTCCTCTGCCATGTTCTTTCTGCATTGTTACCCGTGTGCTGCTAGTAGGTACTTAACTTTCACTAAAAGGAAAAGAGAACTTCCAGAAAGAACATTTTTTTAGTCAGTTCAGTATAGCCTGCTGTGGTAATTTAGTGGGCACGTAACAGAGTCCTTCATCTGGTATAAGATACCAGTCTTGCAGGCTCCATACTTGTAGAGTAACTCATTTTGCTCACCTATACTGCACAACTTTAGGATGTGAAGCAAAAACAGGAATGGTAATCAGTCTTTTGTAGACGCACAATTTTTCAGACCCAGCACATGCTTTTTATACTGTCACTTCAGATTTTTTCCAGATTCCCTACCCTGAAAGAGGGTCATTACTTATATAAAGATGCTAGACCTTCTGCAGAAAGAATAATCCTTTCACTTCCTTTTTTTTTTTTTTTTTTGGTAGTCTGAGAAACACCTGGAACCAGAAATCTGTTTAACTAGTATGTTAGGAGGCAGAAGCTTCCAGTTATTGCAAGTGCAGTCTTTCCTCAGCGTCTCCTTCCAGAGGAGGAGTGCAAGGTACTATTTCAATCTTCAGGATACTTGCATTAATGTTATAATGAAGAACGGTCCCTGCATTTATGTTTCAGTAAAACCCCAATTGTTTTATATTTGTAGACATTGTGGTGCTTGGTTGTGGTAGTTTAAGTTGTATTGGTAGCTGTAGAACTTTTGATCAGTAAGGTGCAAGTTGTTCCTCCTTCCCTTCCCACATTATGTATGATTGGTTGTTGGAGATATGTGGAAAACTAAGCTTCAGTTTTGGTTCAGATATGACTGTGTTGATGGAAATAGTGTTTACAGATGTCACACCTTGCTCTGTATTGGCTCCCAACATTGCTAGGCCACTGTTTACAAACTGAATTTGAGATGCTTCTTCCTGTTTGTCCTCCCCCCCCCCATTGTTTTTGCAACGGTCTTTGTCGCTCCATCCCTCTCCAGGAATTGTCCATGTTATATTTTTCATTTCATTTTGCTTGTTTTTACATGGTTTGTAAGACAAGGTATAGTCACACGTAGCAGAAGCCGGAGGAGAAAAGCTCCAGCATTGCAGTCATTTTGAACAGACATCCGGTAATATATCTACAGTTAAACATGCATTTGCTTACTAGACTACCTTCATAAGCGATTTAAAAAAAAAAAGCATTTAATAGATCTTGGGCATTGACTATTTGAAGAGGTGTATTTGTGAGCGTGTCAGGCGGATAATAAATTGGTGAGCGTGTCAGGCGGATAATGTATTTGTGAGCGTGTCAGGCGGATAATGTATTTGTGAGCGTGTCAGGCGGATAATAAATTGGTGAGCGTGTCAGGCGGATAATAAATTGGTGAGCGTGTCAGGCGGATAATAAATTGGTGAGCGTGTCAGGCGGATAATAAATTGGTGAGCGTGTCAGGCGGGTAATAAATTGGCGAGCGTGTCAGGCGGATAATAAATTGGCGAGCGTGTCGAAAAGGAACTTGTAAGGGCAGAAAATGCCAATACTGGGGTCAAGAGGTTTGGAACCAAGCAGGTTCCGAGGGTGATGTGTAGGACTATCAGATGGACTATATTAGAGCTGTAGAGGTGGGGTGGCAACCAGTGTTGCAAAACTATGCATATAGGTGGGAGAGCTAGTAAAACTATTCTGGTGTTAGTGAAAACTGTGAGTTTTATAAGGTGAAGAAAAATGGTTTGATATGACAGGCTGAAGATTACAGCAGCATTTAGGCATCTTTTAGGATGGGGGGTGGCTGCTGTAACAGTGACTTTGATACTCTAAAGGTCCATTTATTGAGTACACTCTGGGGGTGGCTGTCTTTTTTTTAGTGGTGTGTGCATGTGCGCTTTTCCAGGCGGGCAACTGCTCCCATCTTACAATGCACTTGCTCCATTCTTTTCATTTTGAGTTTTTTTCCCCACAGTAAAAGCTTCCAAGGTGTGAAATTAAATGGCTACAAGCTGCCTGCTTTGTGATATTTTAAAAGACCCCCCTTCCCCTCTGCATAATTTTATATTTGAAAGAGCAACCCATGTTCATTGGTAAACTAGTTCTTATTGTTGCCATTTAACCTTATTTTCTTCACTTGTTTATTTTCAGCCCACTTTCATACATTCTTTTGTTGGGTCTCATTTTTCTCCCTTTAGTTACAGTAACTGTTGCTGCTGAGTGGACCATTGCCCAGTACTCTTGGCATCTTTGTTTTGGCACAAATTGCAGTTGTAAATTGTACAATAACCGAAAAGAATCGTAATGATGCAGTTTCTCGTCATCACGGCAAGGCATTTTGAGATTTTTTTTAATGAATTAACTACTCCAACATGAGGCCAAGCCTTGCAGTGTCCCGTATGACAAAGCAGCCTACCCTCCTCCGCTAATGTAATTGCAAAATTCAAGAAGGAGGCACACAAGTTTGGACCATGCCAAAGTTGAGGAACATCACAAAATGGTAGAGGTTGTTTCCGATTCGTAAGCTGTAATGAGCATGAGGGTATCTAAAAATTATTTACATTGTCTGTATCCATCTATCCAGGTTTTTTTTTGTCCTGGAGCTTGGCAACCAATAAGCCTCTCGCTGATGGACTTGACCCCACTTGTTTGTCCTAGTGGGATTCCGTTCATTTCCCTGGGAATGAAAACTTTTTTTTTTTTAATAGGCAGTCATTCAGGCAGCAATGAAGGTTGCTTGTGCCTTTGGTTGCATCCCAGCTGTGAGGGTTTCCTATGGCCTTAAGCCCTTGCCTGAGCCAGTAGGGTGTGTGTGGTCTTGTGTAGTGTGCAGTACCTTTGTAATGTGGTTGCACACTTTTTTTCCAGACTGCTGTGAAGGATGCCATCAAGTGGTGGATTGCTGAGCAGAACATCTTCCCCATACTACAGATTGCAGTGCCGTCTCTTCTGAGGGATTGTGCCATTGTGTAGCCTTCTGCTTTCCCCAGCAACCCCCCCCCCGATGGACATGCCCATCTTTCCCTGCCTGTTTTGTCAGATGCCTGAGATACAAATGTCACATAGTCTGCTTTATTTCTCTACGTCACAGGAGCTGGCTGTTCAGATTAAATAGGAAAAAATGCTGAGCACGTTACATGCCAGTATTAAGATGTGCACTTTTATAAGCATCTCCTGATACTGGTAAGCATTTTCTTCAAGTGCCTTTTTTCTTCTCTGCCGCCACTTGGGAGATCGACCCCTCCAGTTATGACCACCTAGCAGCAACCATAAAGACTGTAATCCAAGTCTGTATGCAGCAATTGGATAGCCACTCCTCAGAGTTGGGATTGCAGGTCTCAACATAAAGGCAACCTGCTTGGCTTCTTTGCCATTGTGGTAAGTCTCCCCCAGAATTTGCACAGGCATCCTTCCTTTATGCAGCAATACAAATCCTGCTGGATGTTCTTCGTGTTTCACTGTTGCAGTCATTACATTTGGTTAATCTGTTGGCAGGTTGCCCTCATTCGGCCTGAATTCCAAAGTCTTGGGTCCTGAGTCAGTTGCTGTCTCCTCTTCTGTGACGTCAGGTCGTCAGGGGCATAAAACATGCAGCCGATGCCATTTTCTTTAGTCTTTCTTGCTGCGTGGTGCCCGAAGCAGAAGCATTTCGCAAGTGCCGGTCGGCCGACTACTGAAATATTCGCGTTTGAGTTTCAGAACTTAAGTCTTCAATAAAGCTAAGTACCCCATTGGGGAAACTTTTTTTTCTTACTTTTTACTGATGACAGAAAAAGTTAATTGTATTACTTGTGGGAAACAAATACCTCATAAGGATTTCCATTTATACTGTATTCCTTGCCTAGGCCCTGATCACAACGTGCCTGGCTGTCGGTTTTGTGCTAGATTTAACCAACTCACTATTAAGCGTATGTATATTTTTGCATCTAAGTATTTTGGAAACTGATTTAACTACCCAGAGATGTCGTCTGATAGCAATCCGAATACCTGAGTACATAAAACGTAAAGAAAAGGACAGAGAAAGACAGTCGAGATCCAAAACAGACAAACCTTTTCCTAAGCCAGTCACTGGTACTCGGGTGAGGCGCTTTCACAGCCCCTGATACCCACTACCATTTTGAGTCGCAGGCCTCTACCGTCACCTATGTGGAGTCTGGCATGCCGCAAGATACTAAAGGTATTGGACCGACGGATGCATCTCCCTCTGATGGGTCCGGAGCCGCTGAGCAGGCACCGGCTTCTGAGGGTGTATACAGACCTCAACATTTTTATATCAAACTGATGAAAGCTGCAAAGTCGCCTTCAGAAACTAAAACGCCTGAGCCACGTGCACAGGTCTCTATGCCTAAAAAACAGATTATCAAAATGGCTGTAGACCTTACTACCTTGATTAGGGGTACCCATCCACCTCCAGATAAGAGGCCAAAGCAAGACACTGACTATGAATCTTCAGATCAGGTTTCTATTTCTTCTGATCAGGAATTCTCTTTACCTCCCTATGAGGATTCTGATGCTGAGGAGTCTGTTCCATCTGCATCTCCTTCTGAGGATTATTCATTTGGAGAAACCTTGCATACTTTTGAGGGAGCATTTTCACTGGGAGAGTCAAGACTTCTCAGAATCAAAAAAAAGGCTCGGGGATTTCCTCCTCCTCCCTCAGCACAAGCCTTTAGCCATTTCCCCTGTGTTAAGACATTGTGGGTGATGTTTTTTCGGAGTCGAGCCTGACCCCTGACTCTTTACCTGCGGCTCCCAGTAAGCCTGACTGGTGTTACAGGGTCCCTGACTCTCATAAATTTTTATTTAGAAACCCTGCTGCTGATCCTGAAACTATTTCTCAGGGTCCTAAGGGAGTTAAGGCCTCAACAGCAAAAAACTCTACCCCCTCCGACCGAGATTCCAGGGCGCTGGACAGATGGGGGGGAAAAAATTTATACATCTGCAATCGTGGCAGTTAGAGCCTTAAACTGTCAATTTCATATGCTTCAGTACCAACAACATGTTATGGGATTGCTGAAACAGAAAATTGTTGATTTCAGAATGTGCAGAAAATAAGGAATTGCAGGAATTATTGCATGTAGCTGGACAAGTTGGAAAGCATAGTCTGTAATGTGGTTTTGATTCTTTAGAGGCCTCCTGCAGGGCCGCAGTTACTGGATCTGTGATTAGGAGGCATGCCTGGTTAAAGGAACAAAATTTGCCTGATCATGTTAAAGCTAAATTGCAAGATGCACCTTTGAGCATGGTTCTCTGTTTGGTATGAAGGCAGAAGAGTTTTTAAAGAAAATGGAAGACAAAGCGAAGTCTATGCAAACTGTTAAAGATTTCTTACAAGTGCAGCCACGTAGATTCAGTAGACACTGGCCTACAAAAAATTGGTCCTTTCCTGTGTCAGACAGAGCTCAAAGGGGCAAATCCAGACGCACCTAAGGGTTCCATGCTCAAGACTCGTACAGGTCAAAGCAATGGGGTGCATCCACCTCCAAATCCGGGGGAGATAAAGCACAAACCTACAGAAAGCAATCCCAATGACTTCCCTCTGCCTACACCAAGCACTTGGCAGCACCCATAGGGGAAAAATTAGCAATTTTTGCTTAAAATTGGCAATTAATAACCCAGGACAAGTGGGTACTAAACATCTTATCACAGGGATACAGATTCCATTTCCACACTCTGCCAAAAAAACAATGGGCAGAGGCACAGAAACAGGTTACGTCCCTCATGGATATGGGGGCCATTCAGGCAGTACCAGAACAGGAAAAAGGACAAGGTTTTTACTCGACTGTTCTTGTTACCCAGAAAGGACCAGGCCTGGCGGCCAATACTGGATTTATCGATTTTGAACTCATACCTGGACATTCCAAACTTCTAAATGCTCACCTTGCAACAGCTTCTGCCTATGCTGGGCAAGAATGCTTGGCTGGTGACTTTAGACTTGAGAGTCTTACCTGCATGTCCCAGTAAGACAGTCATGCAGAAGATACCTCAGATTCAAGGCTGGCTTAATGCATTACCAATTCTCTACACTGTCCTTTGGCTTATCTACTGCGCCCAGGGTCTGTGCCTGGCACCAGTAATTGCATTTTGCAGACAAAGAAATATTCAAATATCCTTACATGGACGACTGTCTCGTTCAAGCAGAGAACAAAGGCACTCTTCTACGACACCTGGCGTTTATGAAAAAGCTTCTTTCATGCCTAGGGTACACAATAAACGGAAAGAAATCACAACTGGTACCCTCTCAAAAGAGAACATTCCTGGGTGCAAGCATGCATAAAACTGCCCAGGTGGCTTACCTCACGCCAGACAAAGGCAACTGACTACTTACTTCAAACTGATGGCAACAAAAACCCAGTCTTCTGCAAAACCTATTCTGCAGGCTCTGGGCTTCATGGCATCCTGCATCCTACTAATTCCATATGCAAGACTGCATATGAGGAAACTTCAATGGTACCTAAAAAGTTTATGGAGTCAACATTCGCACAGTCTGGAAACGATGATTCCTGTCCTCCCCTGCCTGCAACAGGACTTTCTGTGGTGGGCAAAGGCCTGTCACCAAAACATGGGACGGCCCTTCACTCTACCCCCTGCCAGCCAAACCTTAACAGACGCATTAGATTATGCCTGGGAGGCCCACATGGCAGGAAGATGCATTCAGGGAATATGGGCACCAAATCCAAATGCATCTACATATCAACCAGAAAGAAATGCTAGCTGTTCGAAATGCTAGTTGTTCAAAATGCCCCAACAGCCTTCAAGGACTTAATTCATCCAGGACAACTACTGATAAAGACTGAAAACACCACAGTCCTGTGGTATATAAACAAGGGGGCACACACTCGTACCCCCTTTGCAGATTAGCCATGGCACTGTGGGACGCAGCTTTGACCTACCAAATAAATCTGGCAGACTATTTAAGCAGAAACTTTATGGATCCTCACAAGTGGAAACTAAATCCTCAAGTATTCAGCATGATAACAGAGAAATGGGGGAGCCCAGACATGGATCAATTTGCCTCTCCTCAAAATTGTCAGACCAGCATGAAAAGTGGGATGCCCTATCCTTCATTTGGAAAAACCTATCAATTTACGCCTTCCCTCCTCTGTCTCTTCTACCCAAGGTCCTCCTAAAAGTCAGGCAAGAGAAGCCAAAGATATTAATTGCCCCGGACTGGCCCCGCCAGTACTGGTACCCAATCCTAAAGAACTTGTCTCAGTACCCGGCTTGGACCTTGCCTCAAAGACCATGACTACTGTCCCAGCAAAACAATCAGATCCTGCACAATCGGCTACAGACTCTGAACCTGGCAGCATAGCTAATCATGTAATCGTACGAACGACACCCCTCAGTATAGCTGTGATGGATGTCATTTTGGAAGCCAGAAGGCCTAGTACTAGAAAATCGTATGCTGACAAATGGAAGAGATTCTGTGCTTGGAATAGAGCACAAGGAACTGATGCAGTAGAACCACATATTCCTCAGATATTACAATACTTAACTGAGATGCTTGACAAAGGCCTATCTTTCTCATCAATCAAAACCATGCCTTTGCCATTTCGGCTCGTTACAGTACAGAGCCACCAATCTTTTCTCATCCTTTACTAAAGCCGTATCTTAGTGGAGCCAAAAACCTAAGGCCTCCTAGAAGATCACCATTACCTGCATGGGACCTAAAGTATGTTTTGGAAAAGCTCACCCTGCCTCTATTTGAACCAGCCGCTACCGCTGATCCAAAGTTCTTATCATGGAAGACTGCTCTGCTACTAGCAATTACTTCAGCAAGAAGATCAGAGCTACACACCCTCATGGTTGTAGAGCCTTTTATCATAATTTACCCAGACAGGGTGTCTGAGGACAAATCCTACTTTTATGCCTAAGGTGGTTTCCAGTGTGGCTCTTAACCAAACAATTCATCTGCCAACTTTTTATCCAAATCCGCAGAACAAAGGGGAGAGAATTCTACATTCCTTGGTCATACACTGACAGCTAAGATCTTCTTGAGCAGGACAAAAGCTCTAAGAAAAACTGAGCAATTACTAGTGTCATATGCTGCAGGATCAGAGGGAAAGGCCATCTCAAAGCAGACCATTTCAAAGTGGATAAGCCACTGCATCCGTTTCTGCTAGTTACAACATGGTAAACCTGTGCCCAAGGGCATTAGGTCTCATTCCACCAGAGCTGCAGCTACTTCAGCAGCCTTTCTCAGAGGAGTACCAAACAAAGATATTCTAGAGGCTGCTACTTGGAGTTCTGTTCACACCTTTACAAAGCATTACTATTTGCCCCTCTACTCTTAAGTCCATGGCAGGCTTTGCCACTGCAGTGCTGCAGGGCCTTATAGCAGCACCTAATGCTGTTTAGCTCCAGACTCCCAACCATAGCTTTGGGATTCTACCCCAATGTAATGACTGCAACAGTGAAACATGAACATAGTACAGTTGTGTACACGTACCATAAATGTAGATGTTAGTGTATTCACTGTTGCAGTCCAGGTTACCCTCCCGCCATCCCCCTGTCATTCTACGGGTTATCTTTCCTTCTCTATCTTCTACAACCTATGTGGTATATTTGCTTGTAGATGAAGGTAAAGTTTTTAGTGTGTGTGTGTGTGTGTGTGTGTGTGTGTGTGTGTGTGTGTGTGTGTGTGTGTGTGTGTGTGTGTGTGTGTGTGTGTGTATATATTTTAATGTCATGCCCACATTAATAATACACGCACACAACTGTACTTTGTTACCACTTGGCCTGACACTGGTAGGGCCAATGTTCATTGTCTGTACAGCACTGACCCTTACCAGTATTAATGTAACTAATGCTTGCTTTTCAGGTTGCCATTCATTACCATGTACAACCACTTTCAGAAGCTGCCTTTTGTTCAAGTGCTGAGCCTTTGACCAGTCATTTTTCTAGAAGCCTGGTTGGACATTCTTGCAAGAGTTGTGTAGAGGTACCTGATTAGTATACTTAACCAGCCATGCCCCCCCCCCCCCAAAAAAAAAAGAAAAAATCCTTGCATGTCTGTTTTTGAGGTCACTTTTCATAACTGACAGTTGGTTGTCTTGTTCAGAATGTCTAGTCTGAAATGTGTACCTCAAACACTAGGCACTTGGAGCCTGAGCTGTACACAGTCACCAAAGGTATGGGGGAGTAAGAGGGTAGAGCTGTTAGTGGGGAAAAGCCTGATACTCTGGCTAGAGCCCTGTGGAAACTGGACCTTGCAGTTATTTTCTCTGCAGAGTGATTGCTGTGGGCAGAGACTTAACTCGTTACATCTTAGTGATGCTTCTGCCATTAAATCATATGAATGTCTCTAGGTATTTAAGGTAGCCGGTTTAGTTACATTAGTAATTTCAGAACCATGCTACATATGGCATATTGAAGCATAACCTTAGTTTGCATGATGTGTAGTACAACTGCATTGATGTTTGACCTCTCTGTTGCTGCTTAAGTGAGATTATAATGTAGTATTAATTTATTTGTTACTATAACTTTTATATTTTTTTCTAAATATCTTGACAGCAAAGTAACACACACAACTGCATAACATCATGAAAGCTGTCAATAGTATGTGTACCTTAAGGTGTTACTGAGATATTGTAAGTTGTGTACAAAGTATTACAAAAATGAGTATTTACTGTATTCTTTAAAAATCTAAACAATACCACTGTAAAGATTTTATGTGCAGAACTGTTTTCCATTCACGTATCTTCAGTAACCCTTGCTGCTCCAGAGGTAAGAGCATGTGTTTGAAATGTGAGGCTGTACCTTGATTTTTGTCAAAAAGCTAAGGGTGCAGTCATTGGGAGTTTGAGTACAAACCTCCACAGCTCCATTGTTTTTTTGCTGCAGTCCTAAAGATGAACCTAGCTCTGTAGAGTCTAGTCTGTTCCCTGATTAAGTCTAGGATGAGGAGCACAGTTAAAGGAGAACTGCACCCACAGACTCTACGTGTCTATTTCATCATCCTACATTTTAACATCACTCTGGGACTATTTACAGTTTTTTTTTAAATATTTTTATATGTAATTTCAGAGTCTAACCATGTGGGGTCTAGCATATTAGTGATCCTGATTTAGTCTGTGTCTAGGTGTCTCGCAATGCAGTGCTTGTCTGTTCAAAAAATCATGCAGACCACTTTCTTCCTAAAGCTCCTGTCATTGCATTGATTTTACATGCTTACGCTGCTGTCCTTTCAGTCACTTAAGTAATATTTCATGCTGTTCAATGACTACTTAAAACAAATGGTGCAAATGCCACAGAGCAAACTTTCAAAGTGCTTTTTACTGCTGCTGCTTTTTAGAATGGCTAAACTGCAGTGTTTTGTGAAGCCTGAATTGCACTTCATCTCCCATCCCCCATCGCCCATCCCCCTTCACACGTAACTTCCCTAACTGGCAAAATGCTAAGGGTACTTTTGAGCTGTTACCTGCTGTGATTGACAGCTCACAGCAGGAGACTTCACTTGTACATTATTTCCTTTTTCCAGCCTTTACTTTCTGTATGGGTAGGGGAAGGACCAGAGAGCTGCAACACCGCAGCATGGGTGGGTTTTTAGGACTGTCGTGGTGATGTCAGTTTGGGGAGGGAATTGGCAAGAAAACTACCTGTATTCATTGGCGTTGATGACATCCATGAATTGGAGATTGCAGCAAGCCTTTCCAGTGTGGGAAACTTTTTTTGAAAGTGAAACTGCCACAGTACAGTAAGGTACTGTTCTAGTGGAAAGAAACAAGTCGATTTAAAATATTTTAAATGCTGTATTGTTTGTTCATGGCAGGGACTGTAAACGGAGAAAAACGACAGAGAAGTTGAGTATTTTTTTAATAAGCGTCCCATTGTCCTTTGAGTGAGCATTTGTATCTTTAATCCTTGAAAGCAATGCTCTTCTCCTGTTGCATGTCTGTGTTGCATTTTCAGAGCTTCCCATTTGATTCCTTAAGTTTAAGCTGCTGTTAGTAAAATGTTTGGCAGTATAAGCTCAAACTTCAGTGCTGGTATCAAAAACGTGGAAAGCCTAAACCACCCCAAGACTTTTTTTTGCAAAGGGGAGGCAAGCATCCTTGTCTCACCTCCATTCACATTGGGTGCCTTTTTCTCCTTTTCACATCACCCTCCCACATCTAAGGTCACAGACTGTGAGAAGAGTTTGGAAGGGGATTTTTCCATTCCACTTCTTTCTTTCTGCCAGTGATCCTATCCCATAGACCAACAGTATAGAGAATTCCAATAATAATACTCCTAGTATAAAAAGCCTGAAAGGTCAAGTCTGCCAGCTGGAAATGCCCCCCCCCCCCCATCCGTAATGCTGTTTTGTAAGAATACATAGGGGTTTGTGAGATGTATAGAAACCATTTCATGACCGGTTAACACTTGGTTGATTTAAATTTAAAGATTTCAAAATCTTTTTATAGTCATGAGTGATAACTGGAGAATTTTAGTAAGTAGGGGATTTAATGACAGTGAGTGAATAGATTTATTTTTAATAAAATATTTCAGAATTGATTGTTTTTAGTTATACTAAAGTAAAGTCAGAAATTAGAAAAAAAAAACTTTTCCATGTGGTTGCCCCCAGTGTAACTACAGTAAAAGAAATGCATATGGTTGCATTCTATCCCAGCACTTTAATTGACTGCCCAAGGGAGTAATGCATGCAGCAAGGTGTTAGAGCTGTATTGCTTAGTTTTTGAATGTGCTTGGGAGTCTAACATTAAGCAGTAAATGCAGTAGCCTGCAAATTTTAAATTGTGTAATCTTAAATAGATTAATTAATGAATGAAATTAGAATATTGAAGAATGCTGCTGAGAATAGGCATTGGTAGTTTTGAATTTAACTGAATGTTGGAAAAAAGTTGGTGTTGAGCTTCTCTTCTCATGCTGACGTGTACCGTCACCCCACAATGACACCAGGTTAGTTAGTTAAAATCAACTTATTTTTGTAGTTTGTCATTGCTTTTGGTGGTGGTAGGATTCTGCTCAATACAAAGGTATTTGCTGCATTTGTGACATGCATGGAGGGCTCTGACATGTCTGCCTTGTATATCCCTAAGGAGTTTGTGCCAGGTCATTCATGCCCACATGGACCCACCACCATGTTCTAATTTAATGTAGTTTAAAATCCTTTATGGAGCCTGATATGTTAGTTATCTTTGGTCCTGAAAGACCACTCGCTGTTACCATGCTTTACTCCAGCCTTGTTGGAGTACAGTCTGTGTACTGACTGTTTCCCGTATGTGCTGATGCACTGCACTTGAGGATCACCATGTGGTGTATTACCCTAACTGTGTGATTTTTACTAGTATGCACTCCAGTGCTTTCCTTGCAGTGGTTCCTATTCTTTGGGCTTTTGCAGGCTTGGGCAAGGATTTTTTAATAGCCCAGGAGTACATTATTTTACAGTGAGTTTGCATGGAATGATGTGATGGTATGTGTTGCTCACAGGATATGTTCGATTGAGGGTGGCCACCATTTTACTTGCATTTCTCACATGTCTCACATGGTTAGTTTTGAGCCAAGCAATAATCCATTGTCTGTGAGCCTCAGAAAATTGTTGCACTGCCCGAGCATGTGCTGTGAGGCTGGTGGCTAAGGTGCAAGACTAGCTTGTTGACCCCCCCCCCTTTATTCCATGACACAGCAAAAAAGGGTCTATATTTTCTGGTTAATAGTATTTAATGTAAAAAAATATAAATCATTGAATAAATTGTACTTGGCACTTAAATTGCTGTTTTTTAATTGCTTTGAAAAATTGTAATTAAACCAAGAGCTATTTGTTCAAATTTTATATAATATCTAATGTAAAACGAATTAAATATAGTATTTGACACTAAAAAAATGGTATTGCTGTAATTGCTCAAAATGATTTAGTAAAATTTGACCAAACCAGTATGTTGTAATAATCCACCCTAATTGGATTATAAACGCATTTTAATGTGCTACACCTGTGGCTTTCCAATATGTAAGGTTCAGAGGAGAGAAATTTAAAGCTGAAAGAACCTGCAGCTGTCAAATAGTGTTGTATGATGCTGTATGGAATGGTGTCCAGCACAGTTGAACTGAGTGAAACCCTTTGAAGAAAATCTCTAATGCATGCAAGTCAATAGCATTACAACAAAAACTTTGTTCATACAGAGTTAAGTGGAAAATGCACATGGGTTAAATTATATAGACAGAGGGCAATTAAAAAATTTCAAACATTTTTTGTTTTTGTGTTCACAGATTTACAAATTAACATATTTATTGGTGGTATTTGTCAAATTTTGATGAAAGAATGTGGGAAGCAAAATTAAAATGGCCCCCTTCATAGGATCGAACTTTCAAAAGTTCGACTTCCATATGGCCGAGACCATATGATCGAACTTTTGAAAATTCGAAAGTACTTAACGGAGATCTCCATACAGCGCAGAACTGGAAAACTTCCCTTTTCTGCACTATAGTGCGATCTCTGAGTTGGTATATATAAATAGCAGGGGGTGTGCGGGGTGCAAGGGGGGCTTGCCCTCCTGCTAAAACCGTTCAGGTAATTTTTTTTTACTTTACTTTTTTATTAGATGTTTGAACTTTCAAAAGTTTGATCATATAAAAGTTGAACTTTTGAAAGTTCGATCATCTGAAGTGTTTTTAATAATTAACACAATCAATTTAAACAAATGAAGGTAATTGAAAAAGATGGGGTCATTCTTTAATAACTGTATTTTAGTTTGTGAGTTGTGAAGAAGTCCCAATACAGGGAAGAAAGCGCTTAACCATTGTGGAGATTTCTGCTTGAATAAACTGATGCTGGTTTCTACCTGCTGTGGAATTGGGTTTGGTTTGAGTCTTGTTCCTGTGGTATTTTTGGTCATTTGAAAGTTGAACTTCTGAAAAGTTCGATCATCTGAAGTAGAGAGACAGAAAATATGTATTTAGAGTAGTTAGAATGCAAGTACAGGAAGTATTATAGTGCAAGTTGGGGGGAGGTTAGTATAAGCCATAATTTTTAATTACTTGAAAAAGGTAGTGTATTTGGTGAGTAGCCACAGTTTTTGCATAGTTTTTTTTTTCACTGTTGGCTAAATGGGTATTGAGCTGTTCTAAAAATGCTCTAGTGTTCACAACTCTTAATTTGTAGTGCTGCGGTAGCGTTGTCGCCTCACAGTAAGACGCTGTCCAGTTCGATTCTCAGCTAGAGCATCTTCTGCGTGGAGACATGCGTGAATGGGTGTACCTTTGTTGAAGGTTGTGCATCAGGCCTGGCAAGCCGGTACGTAAAAATCAACTGCCAATCATTAGCGGACCGGAGTTCTGCTGTGGCGACCCCTAACTGGGAAAAGCCGGAAGACACAAACAGGGAATCAAAGAAAATGGCAAGCCTGAGAAAAAAACAAAGTTATTTTATAATAACACTCGCTCTCGCTAGTTATAATGTAAAGGACACCACCAAGTAAAGCAAGTTGAATGCCAAAGCCGGTAAAGTCTTAACGCAAGTTTTATTTGACAGAAAAAATAGTGTGTTCGCTGTAGTCTAAGCTGCAGCTTCCTCAGAGAAAAGTTTCAAAAAAGCCGCCAAAACCAGGCTTTTAAAGTCACACCCATACATTAATTACCATGCATATGCAGTTAAAACCATAATACAGTTAAATAATCATGAATAAAATATTACTATATATTCAAAATGTAAACAACAAGAAACCTCTTTGTACACATCCTAAGTCAGTAATAATATATATATATATATATATATATATATATATATATATATATATAATAAAACAAACCAGTAATGTAATTGTAATAAATATAAGCGTAAATATTAAAAAGGAAAAATTTATCTTCTATAGCTTCTCATTTTCAATACGCATGATATATTACAGTACTCATTCAACCCAGGATAAGAAAATGAGTCTAATAGTAGCTGCCATTCCAACTCTCTATTTTCTAATAGTGTAACTGGTCCTCCTCTTTCCGGACTTCATACCTGATCAATAGCCATAAACTGAAAACTGTGCCCCTGGTTCCTAATAATGTTTAGCTAAGGCTTTCTCTTTTTTCATCTTCCTTATAGCATAAACATGTTCATATAATCTGTCTCGTAACCTATGATCAGATTTACCAATGTAGAATGCTTGACAACAATTGCATGTAGCAAGGTAAATTATTGATCTAGATTCACAGTTCAGTCTATGAGCTATTTTATATTTTCTTCTGCGAATTACAAATGAGTTGGCAACTTTAACAAAATGACCATAGTTACAAGCCCCACATTGGTATGAGCCTTTTGCTCTAGTTAGCCAGTCTAATGCTTTCGGTCTCTTCAAGAGGGTTTTTAAGTTATTACCTCTCCTGTACGTAATCATGGGTCTCCTTCCCAATTTTTCTAACAGTTGTTTGTTATAAAGTACCAGTTTTTAAATAATATACACTGATTTTTCCTAGAGTCAATATTATATGTTGTGATGAAACTACTTTCAAAACCAGACCCCGTTACCTTAATGGCTACTAGTGGAGTTGTAGCCATACCAAAACTTTCAACACTTTCATGTAATACTCTGTTACTAGCTTGGTGGAATTTAATTTTATGTGGTAAAAGGGGTGGATACTGGCCATTAGACCTTTTAATAGTCACTTCGCCAAGTAGTTCATTAAATAAGGCAGAAGGATACTCCCTATTAGTAAACATATTTTTCAAAGTGTCACATTCCTCCAAGAATAGTTCCTCCCTACTGCACATTCTTGATGCCCGAATTAACTGGCCCTTTAGAATGGCCTTCTTTTGTTTGAAAGGGTGGCAACTTTTATAGTGTAAGAATGAGTTGCAGTAAGTTGGCTTCCTATAAATCTTGGAAAAGTATTCGCCCCTTATTACATCCTTGTTCAACTTTACGTCAAGATAATCAATATCCAGTTCGGAGAATTTTGACGTAAATTTTAAGAAGGTGGTTGTGTCGTTAAGTGAGTTGACAAAACTCATTGCCTATAAATAATCACCTTCAAAGAGAATGAAGATGTCATCTAGGTACCTTGTATAGAATTTTACTTGTTCCATTCTGCTAGCATTATTAAGAATGTTTGTTATTTTTCTCCCAATAAGCCATGAATAAGTTAGCAACACTAGCTCCGCATGGAAACCCCATTGCCACCCCGTTTCTGCAAATTATATTTCCCATTAAATGTGAAATAATTAGATGATAATATGATGTCAAGAAGCTGAGCTACTACATCAATCTCCCTTTTAGGGGCCTCCAAATCAATTAGCATTGGTGTAATCCATTCAATAGCTTCAAGATGGGGGATAGACTTATATAGATCAATAACGTCTATGGTAAGGAAATTAAATGCATTGCAATAATCAACTTCATAAATTTTCCCTAAAAAGGACCAAGAGTCCTTAAATATTTGGGTTACTTTCTTCAAATATTTAGATAAGATATTTTCCACCAATTGTGCACATGGATATGTGAAAGAAAGACTGCTGTCAATAAGGGCACGTAAAGGTGGATTGAACATGTCTTTATGGATTTTTGAGGTCCCAAACAGGGAATCACCAGCACAACTCGATTTAAGCCATGATCAGTAAGTAATGTTTTTGAGATCCTCATTGTTTGAGATTTGTAGCTGTGGGCAGAGCCCAGTAGAACAGGGTATTTAATTCCTTTGTGGATTACACTGTGAATGATCTTGATCTGCATGGGAGTTGAGCTGTTTTGCAGATCTAGCCAACGTAATTTGTTGAAGACCAGACAGTGATGTATTTTGTTGGCCAAATTTGTCAAGTCATTTGTTCAAGCTTGTGGATTTGGGGTCTTTGCAAGTTATTTAGAACTGGTGATGAATAGAGTAAGATAGGGAGCTACTAGTGCTTTAAGTAGTGTGACAAGCTCCTTCAGTGAATTAAATTGCTTTTGCCATATAGAGAGCTCCCATGTTTGCTGTGCATTTTAGAGACAATATAATTGATTTTAAATTTTCAGTCTGGTCTGTAAAGCTCTCCAAGTAAAGCAAAGTGTTTTCCTTTACTCTATTCCAACATAACTGGGACGAATGGATGGGAAAACTTTTCCCTTGGTTTAGTACCCTTGTCTGTTATGGATGGACATATCCTGGTTCTGGATTATTCATATTTAAATTTCAAGGCTAAAAACTTCATTGGAATATGGAGCTAGGCTTCTAAAGACCCTCGCTGATCAATAGACTAGTAACTACCTATAAACTTGAATATAGGAGAATGATTGATTGAGAAGATTTAATCAAATGGGGAATGGCTTAGTACTTTGAAGGTAGAAAATCTTGAAGCCGAGAATTATTTTTCTAATAACTTAAATACATAAGTTAATAGAAGCAGATGTCTTAAATTATCCAGTCAGTGCTCTTCAAAAGCTCCAAGGAATTTGTATATTCCCATACCTAGATTCCTTGGCTCCTTGTGTCTGACGAGAAGCATTATAAAAAGACAAGGAATAATTTTCTTAAGACTGCCCCCCTGGAAATATCTGTCAAGATGAAGTCATAGCTGGAACCTTCACAAAACTTGTGTTTTATAGGCAGCCATTTGGACACGGTTCAAATGATAGTTAACTTCCCGCAGGACAAGGGGCTCTCCTTGCAGTATGTGATGTCACTTGTTACATCATCCTATCTCCATCTCGTGAGGTATTGGGCCTTAAGGCAACAGTTGTCTTTCTCCATCCTCATCCACTTTATCAGATGGGTAGTGCTACAGTGAACTGTCTAAGGTACTATGGCCTCAACTGGAAGGTCATATGGATCAAAGCTTGCAGATGTTTTAGAGTGTTTGTGCACTCATTTTACCACAAGACGTCCCTTTTTTGTCCACCCCTCCTTACATCAGTTACAATTTAACCAACGACTTGTCTGCCCTATGTATTGTTTAGGGCAGATGGTACAAGGAACATGGACTCTGGCTAATCTGCACATCAGTGTACCAGAGATAAGGGTGGTCCTTCATTTTAGACATTTTTGTATGCTCTCCCGTGAGTGGGAGACTCTCTCAAAACATAAGCTCCTAGTTGCGTCTTTCTTCTCGGTCACACCTCCAACACTTGCCATCTACTTGAGGGAAGATTCTTTAGAGTCTGCTTGGGGTGTAAATTACATATGTAAACACTTCCAACTGAAGTTACCAAGTCTTTTTGACTTTGTTACATATTTGGGAGCCATGCATATCTTTCCACTGTTTCCTTGCGAATTGCTTATCCAGTCTCTTCCCATTTTTTTTCCTAACCACCTCTAGTTATGGTGTAGTTTTTTCTGTACCCAAATCCCCCCCCCCCTTTTTTTTAATTTTTTTAACAGCAGCTTTTCTAGATTCACCTAAAGCCTCTACCAGAGCAGATATTCCCCTATCCCTTTCTCTTTGCCAAGACTGTGATATTGATCATCGATGGGGAGGCAGGCTCTAGTCTGCAGGCCAAAAATCTTCTTGGCTGCTTAACATTGTATTAACCCTTCTACTCCCAATACATGGGTTACTTTGCCAGTTCTCTCCAGTTAATTCTAGACCTCTCTTGCCTATTCTCTGTACCCCTAATTACAGTCCTCCCTTTCAGCACAATTGCCGTAATCCAATCTCGTGTTGACTTGGCTCTTGGGGTACTTTTATGAATATACTGTTTTGTGTGTGGCTGTTAGAGTGAGATTTTGGATGAGTCCTTAAGGTGACTGTCTCCTTACTACTTGAATTTCTCCCCTGTGGTAAGTATGTCACATTTTATACGACTTTTTGTTTTTTATGAAAACTTTTTTTTATTTTAATGAAGCACTCCTCCCATAACCTATGTACAATTGTTATTAACCCTCTTGATGGGAGCAATTGTTCCAAATTGACAGCTTAGCCCACAGGTATTACCTAGCGTAAATAACCTTAATTTTAGGTTAAAGTGCATGTTGCAGCCAGTGCTCCTACATACACTAATTGCTGCCTATTTTTGTCTTCTCTCTATTCCCCTTCCAGATGTGAAAAACAGCTTGTATGCTTTCAGAAAACATTTTCTTTTAGCCTTAAGAAAAGCTGCAGTGGCTGTCTATCTTTAATGCTTTTACTGGAAAAGTGTACAACTTGGCAGCTTTTCTGGTAACTAAATACTTTTAATTAAAACTCTCATTCAGTTCCAATAATTTCAAACTTTTTGTCATTTAAAAAACATTTTAGATGAAGCCAAGGACATTAATTTAGATATTCACCTATGCAAAAGTAAAAAAATAAATAAATAAACTCTACATATATTATATTCAGTGCACCCCATTCTCCACCTCAACAGCCCTTTGGCTAAAATGTGCTTTTGTCCAGTCTGTTCTTATATTGGGATGCCTACATTTCTCATAACTGAAAAAATTTCTTGTTTACTTGTGGCTTCATCATACACAGCAATCATTGAAAATGCTTTGACGTATAAGAAACAGTTTATATTATGAAATGCTTTATGCATATTTTGAACAAAATTTTTAGTTGATTGATTTTTTCTTATCCTATTAGTGTCTTTTCGAAACATCAGTGATATGAAGTGGGCACATGCCTGTCGGTGTCCCCCCCCCCCCCCCAAGTTAATGTCACCAAAAATCTAGTCTTTCTTAACCTCTTTGTGTGAAGCCATATTTTACAAATACGATTGATGCTTTATAATCTCACCTTTTTTTTTTCATTGATTTTAGTGTTGCTGTTTTTTTCCTGTTGATCTCCATCTCTCAACATTTCAAGTCCAAGGTACTTTTGGTTTTCTTATAGTCAACTGCTGTGCCTTTTTCTGACTGAAGGATTTTCCTTTGGAACATTGGAAAAGGTTTCACTGACTGAGTTTCTTCATCAGAAGGAAAGATGGTCCCCTTCCATTTGATGGCTCACTTTTTGTTTGACAAACATTTTGTATTTGCTTCTCAGCCTGTTATCCATCAAAAATGACTAATCCTTCAGGAAGAAATAATCTGAAGACCGCTAGATACAGAAGCTTAAATCTCACACCTGCCTCTTGACATTCCCTGATTGCTGGGCTAAATTTGCTTCTCTTCTGTCTGTTGTACAGTGAATAATCTTCCACAAATATTCTGCTGTGTCCAGCTCTTTCTGCTGGTGTGATTGCATCTTTGCAATTGCATCTTTGCTAATACAGATCTTGGCAGTTTTCTGATTTCCAGGTTTGGACCATACCACAATGTACCCTTTCCAGTTAACAAATCCTGCTGTGGAATACCAGACCACTTACTTGTGCTTTCATAAAAATCTGTTCCTTCTCGTTTCTCTGGTACAGCAGAAAATCTCGGGTTTTGTCTGCTTACTCTTTCCTCTAACATTTTCTGAAACCACTTTAATTGTGCTGTCTCCTGTTAATCTAGCCTTTTCTTCATTTGAGCCTCTGATTTTTGAAGTTCTATTAATTTGAATAGTTCTTTGAAGCTGCTTAGATTTTCCCAGCCTTTTGTTTAATTCTTCAGTGTTATGTTTTATTTTAATCAGCTCTGTGCACGTTTGACTTAATTTTTATTTTTCTCTAGATTACTGGAAGCCATGTATGGACCTCAAATTGCACGGGTCTGTATTACATATCAGAACATGTAAATGTTCGAATCACTAAAGATCAACCTTTAGCAATATAACATTTAAATCTTTGAATATGTAATAAAACAATAAGAAAAAGGAAAGGCTGCACCCCCCCCCACACTCCCCCTACTTAAATATACCAACTCTCAGATCGCACTTAAATGCACTACAGTGCAGAAATGGGAAATTTCCAATTCCTTACACTGTAGTGCGATCTTGGGGTTGGTATATTTAAGTAGCGGGGGTGTGTGGGGTGCTTACACCCTTTAGTGTTTTTTTTTTTTTTTTTTTTTAATTCCTATTCGAACATTTTAAAGGTTGGATCACCTAAAGGTTGATCTTTAGCGATTCGAACATTTAAGCGTTTGTATGTGTAATATAGACCCAAATTGCACAGCTGTAGGAATTGTCCCAGTTATTTTCTATTCACCTTTCTAGGTGATTGTTTTCAAGCTCTGTTGTTTTTTCTTTGCTGGGATCTTACTAGCAAATAACTGAATTTTACTAACAGGCACAACTACTGGCCCAGATTTGTTTATTTTTTCACACTGGGAGAGCTGAAATTCAGCTGTAGGTCAGTATGCAGCCATCTTGGAAACTGCTTTTACATTATTCAACAAAGACTTACCCCCACTCAAATGTGGCTTAAATCCTCTATAGTGTATTTGCATGCCTAATTAGATCCCGCCTAGCAGATGCCATTGAATTTGTCAGGAGTTATTAAACTCCTAGTAAAGGGTGTGCTAAAAATGAGGTATAGCTAGAGCATATAAGGGACAAATAACTCTTATATTTATTTACAATATTTATTATTTGATGCATGCTGTAATTGCTTTTCAGTTTGCTACATTGTTATGAAGTTTTATTGAACCTATTTAGACAATATTCTATATAGGAAGTTTATTATATTCATGTGTAATATTTATGTATTTGAAATGTCAATTTCTAAACATCTTTGTGTCTGACCAGTCAGTGCCATGTTGTCTTGAATTGTAGGTCAAAACAAAAATTCCCCTGTGGAGGTGACTGTGTCACCTAAAGACATGGCTCCTTAATATGTTCTCTTGAGTGTGTCAGACTTGATATACATTTTCCTTCCACTTGCCAGACTTGAGCAGAAAGGTTTCCTTTTCTGCCAGTTGTATCATGCATCACTTATGACTGTGTCAGTAGGCTGGTGTTTTTTTTTACATCTTTCTGGTATGGCTTAAATTTTATTTACTGTTGGATAAGGTTACATGTCCTCTGTTTCATCTTTTGTGACTTTGTGGATGGTTCGAATGTGACTCGTCACTAGCAGGTTATGAAGTTCTTGACTGGCCTCTGTATCCTTATACTTTAAAGAAACCTGTGCCTCTTTGACATGTGGGTTTATTGACTTTGGGCTTGTTTGCCCTCTATTCAAGACTTTCCTTAGTGGCTTTGAAAGGTTATCTTATCAAAGGTGATATGTGACCATTATTTCTGCATGCAGTATGTTAAAGCTTCTACGTCCTTTATAGTAGAGCTGCAAGAGGGGTGAATGTTTAGGAATAACCAACATTTCCTCTTGAAAGTGATATGTCGATCAAAAAGCCAGTCCATTCACTTTAATTTTTAAAGAGCTAGACTGTAACAGATAAAAGGCCCTTCACACCCTAAGTGTATACATTCATACCTGAACTGAAAAGTGTTGTCAGTCGTTTAAATTCTTGTACCAACAGCCTCATGATAATGCTCCCTTCCCCACAATCTAGTCCTTCCTCCTTTTCTCTTCTTCCACTGTGGCGACCCCTAACCGGGAAAAAGCAGAAGGATCACCTGTCTTTTCATGATTGGCAGTGAAGTTTTACGGTGTTTAGTTGCCAGCCTGGTGCCCAACCTTCCACAGAAGGTGCACACACTCATGCATGGGGCCAATTAGTGTCCAATCCACCTACAGTATGTCTTTGGGATGTGGGAGGAAAGCAGAGCACCTGGAGGAAACCAATGCGACCACAGGGAGGACATGCAGACTCAACACAGAAGGCACCCCAGCCAAGGATCAAACTGGAAAGCCTCTCGCTGTGAGGCGGCAATGCTAACCACTGCACATCTTCGTGTTGTCCTTGACACTTGGTGTGCAATTTAAAACCTTGTGTTCTGTTAATTGCAAAACCAGGGAGATGGATTTCAAATGAACTAACCATATCTCTAAACGAGCCATTGCTTTACAGTTTGAAGCATATTTTTCTTTTCTTTTCCTAGCTGCACTGTAACCTGAAACAAGTGCACAGGTTTGCTAAAGACTTTGAGGTTTGTTTGCTAAGTAGACCTTTTTATGTTGGATTGCTGACTGCCTTGTCTAGGCATCCAATATCTTATTGCTCCTTTTGAAGCACTACTGTCCATGGTCAATCTACCAGAGGCTTCTTCATTTTTTGCTTCAAAAATATCTCCGTAGTAGAAATATGAACCATAACCACATGTCTCTTCCCACATCAGTGGGACTTGGTCTTCCTTTGTTGTGACATTAGATGTGACCATCTGAGCCCTCCCTTTTTTGTGACTTAAGCATTTGCATACTGGGGGTAATAATTCTGCTTTAGATAATAAACGTTTTTTCACTTTGTATTGGGGGGGGGGGGGATTCCCACTGTGTAATGGAAAATAATTTAACATTTCTGTCTATCTTTGGGGAGGAGGACTCTTCCAAAGAATCTGATTAGCCAACTTTACGTTTTTGTCTAGCTTCGCCATTGAAATGCTGCAGATGTAGATTAGTGAACATTGGGCAAGTTGTTTGCTTGTCATTAACCAGATATTCTTCGTGTTTCACTGTTGCAGTCATCACATTTGGGTTATCAGCTTGCAGTAGCCCTCAGTCGGCCTGAAAGTCTTGGGTCCTGCGTTGTTTGCCGTGTTTTCTTCCGTGACGGCAGGTCGTCGGGGGTATAAAACATGCAGCTGACGCCATTACATCAGTCTTTCTTGCTGTGCGGTGCCCAAAGCAGTTAGTAAATGTGCTGGTCGGCTGACTCCTGAAATTTTTGTTTTCGAGTTTCAGAATCGAAGTCTTTTAACTAAAAGCTAAGTACCCCGTTGGGGAAACTTTTTTTCTTGCTCTAAACTGATGTCAGAAATATTCAAATGTACCCATACCTGGAGGATTGTCTAATTCAGACAAAGCCAGGACATACTTTTGAAACATCTGGCCTTTGTACAAATGGTGCTAACTTGTCTGGGGTACACCATAAACGAAATCACACATGGTACCCTGTCAGATTATATTCCTGGGAGCAAGCTTGAATACAACTTCCCAGATGGCTTTCCTCACGCAAAAGAAACAAATTAATTTGACAACCTACTTGAAACGTGGCCACAAACTCTGCTATCTGCAAGGCAAATAAAACAAGCCTTTGGGTTCATGGCCTCCTGCATTCTTTTAATTACATATGCAAAGCTGCATATGAGGAAACTACAATAATATCTAAATAGCCTGTGGTGTCAACATTCTCAGGATCTAGAAGCAATGATTCCTATCATACCTTGCCTACGCCTAGAGTTCCTTTGGTGGGCAGTGGCCTGCCACCAAAACAAGGGACTACCATTCACACTACCCCCTGCTGCCCAAACCCTAACAGACTCCTCAGACTATGCATGGGGGGCTCCCCTGGCAGGGAAGTGCATTCAGGGCAAATGGAACCCAAGTCAAATGCACCTGCATATCAATCAAAGAAATGTTAGCTGTACAGAGTGATCTGACAGCCTTCAAGGACCACATTCTTACAAGACCATTACTGACAACACCACTGTTATGTGGTACATAAACAAGCAGGGGGGTACGCATTCTTACCCCCCCCCCTCTGCAGACTAGCCATGGCATTGTGGAACACAGCCTTGAGCTACCAAGTGCATCTTACAAGCTCAATTCCTGCCAGGGAAACTATCTAGATGAACTAAGCAGAAACCTCATGGACCCACACGAGTGGGAACTGGACCAAAGGATTTTCAACATGTTGACAAGCAAATGGGGGAGCCCAGATGTAGACCTGTTTGCCTCCCACCAGAATTATCAATTGGTCAAATTTTGCACAAGGACTCCCAACAGACAGGCTTGGAAAGTGGATGCTCTGTCCTTCAGCTGGAAAAACTCTATCAGTTTATGCCTTTCCTCATCTGCCTCTGTTCTCCAGGGTACTACTAAAGATCAAGCAAGACAAACCAAGGACTATTTTGATTGCAGCAAACTGGCCACGCCAACACTGGTACCCCCTCTTGCGCAGTGTCACTGTTGGCCCCATGGCACCTGCCTCAGGCTCCTACCCTGCTGTTTTAGCAGGAGAACCAGATTCTGCACACTCTGCATCAAACACTGAACCTAGCAGCCTGGCTAATTACCTAATCTCTCCTTTACCATCCCTCAGTAAACCAGTGATGGATATCATTTTAGAGGCAAGGAGGCCTAGTACTAGAAAATCTTATGCTGAAAAGTGGAAAAGATTCTGTGCCTGGAACCGATCGCAAGGGATGAGCACAACAGTGCCCAATTTACCTCCTATTTTACAATACTTAACTGAGATACTTCACAAGGGCCTGTCATTTTCCTCAAAAATTCACACATCAGCCATTTCAGCTCATTATAACACAGAACCTCCCCTCTTCTCTCACTTCTCTCATCCACTGCCCAAGCAGTTTCTTAGAGGGCCCAAAAATTTAAGACCGCTCAGGAGAGCTCCAACTCCAGTCTGGGACCTTAAGTTTGTATTGGAGAAACTCACCCTTCCTCCTTTCGTGCCAGCTGCTACTGCAGATGTAATATTCCTTTCTTGGAAAATACCCTTCTTGCTGAAGTGATTGCTAAAAGGAAAGCTATCTGAATTACAGGCCCTTATGGCAGAGGAGCCTTTCATCTTTCATGCAGACAGGGTGTCCCTCGGGAGCAATCCCTCTTTCATGCCCAAGGTGGTATCCAGTGTGGCCCTTAATCAGGCCATTCATTTGCCAACCTTCTTTCCTAATCCACAGAACAAAGGGGAACGGATACTGCACTTCTTAGATGTGCACAGACAACTTAGATTCTACTTGGACTAAACCTCAAGGAAATCTGAACTGCTGGTGGAATTTGCTGCAGGGACAGAGAGGCTATTTCAAAGCAAACCATTTCTAAATGGATAATCTATTGCATTCATTTCTGCTATAAGCACCATGCAAAAACCTATCTCACGGGATCGGACCCCTTTCAACCAGGGCTGCATCTACCTCTGCAGCCTTTCTCAGAGGCATACCTACCAGGGTCATCCTAGAAGCTGCTACCTGGAGTTCTGTACATACTTCCACCAAGCATTACCATTTACCAATTTTCCCTAAATCCAGAGCTGGCTTTGCCACTGCAGTCTTGCAGGGCCTTATAGCTGGCCCTAATGCTATCTGATTTCCTCCTCCCATCCTCAGCTTTGGGAATCTACTCAAATGTAATGACTGCAACAGTGAAACACGAAGAACATAGTACAGTTGTGTACACTTAACATAAATGCAGATGTTAGAGTGTATTCACTGTTGCACTCCTGGTTACCCTCCCTTCAGCCACTGACTACTTTTGGCTATACCTTTTCTCTCCTTTACTATGCTCAAAAGGTTTTTGGTGTATTTGCTTTTTTGTTGGAGGTATAACCTTGCATATTTATAGATTTAATTGCTTCCCATTAGGGGGGCACCTGACATCTGGGGCAAGAAAAACTGATGTAATGGCACCCGCTGCATGGTTTATACCCCTGACGACCTGACATCACAGAAGAGACAGCAACCGATGCAGCACCCAAGACTTTGTTAATCAGGCTGACTGAGGGCTACTACAAGCAGATAACACAAATGTGATGACTGTAACAGTGAATACACTCAACATCTACATTTATGGTAAGTGTACACAACTGTATTTTGTAGCTTTCCTCATGGTTACATGGCGAACAGGTCCTCCCTTGTTTGAGTACTTCAGAGAGAAATAGCCAAGCTGAGAGCAGGGAAATGGTCATAATCTTGAAGGTCCTCTCTCCTACAGTGAGCTCGTTTTGAATGTAGTAGTTATCAGGAGAAATGTTTGACTGATTTTTTTACACTGTACTACTTGCTAGTGTGGTTTTTGTGTAAAATGGTATTGTCACTTGTACACTGTTTGCTGTCTGGTGCATTTCATTGTCTTTGGCTTAAATGTTGAACGAAAAGTGGATTTGGACGAGTTCGTGTCTGTATATTTACTGAACAACCCTAATATCGATGTGAATGTCAACACCAAATGTTCAACATTATGTATGCCGACACATTACTAAGCATGCACTGAGTACTGGTCTCTGCACATGCAAAACCTTAAATCAAAAATTAAAAGCAAACCTTGTTTTTTGGCCCTGCTAATTATGTATTCTAACTTCAAGATCGCACAGTTTTTTGGGGGAAAGGGCACATTGCCCAACCATGAATATTGTGATTTGTCTCTAGCTTGTTAGTGTAATCAGACTTTGCTACCTAAAACTGAAACTATGGCATTAAGGGGGAAGGGGGGTTGGTTAAAGGAATGATTGTAATGCTGTTGCTCTTAGCAGGACCACCCTCTGTAGCCATGCCCTTGCTCCAAATAACCTGGTTATATATATAAAAACAAGGAATATTTTTGATGCTTTTCATTATACTAAACTAGGATCACTTGACTCTTTCAATAAAGGATATTCCATTTTTAACTCACTTGTGGATTACCTGCCTTTTTTAACTTGACTGTGGACTACCTACCTACTATTTGCTTTTATTATTTTGTAGCACGTATTTTCTATTTTATTATTTTGTAGCACATATTTTACAATTTTTTTTTAATGGACTGTGTGTAACAATTCAGGAAGTGAGCATTGTATGTATATGTGTGTATGTATGCGTGTGTAATTTATATATATTATGAAAAGATGAAGTGAACAAGCTCTATTTATATATGTGTATATAATTTGTGTGTGTATGTATATGTATATATGTATATATATATATATATATATATATATATATATATATATATATATATATATATATATATATATATATATATATATATTACATATATATATATTACATATATATATTACATATATATACATATACACACACACAAAAGTGTTTGTGTCTAAGATGTTTAACTGTGTTTTTTATGACATTACTGTTTTACTTGTGCACAAGTCAAATATCTCTTGTGCATAAATGTTTTGCTTATGCATAATATTTTATGCTAACCTATTGTATTGTGTTTTGGCAGTGGGCCCTCTGGCTGGGCATCACTGTTGTCAGGCATTCGCATCCTAAAAATTGTGAACTGTTCTGGTATTTCCAGTATTCCATTCTCTCTGTTTGCATTCATTGAAAAATTCAGGGGGAAAGATGAAAGCATATTCTCATGATCTCCTGAGTGCTGGGATGTGCAATTTCAAGCTTTTTATGTATTCAGATATCTGTTTTTGTATGCGTTTTATATGTTTGCGTGTGTATACACATGTGAAGATTGAACCCATTTCTCTTCTCCCCCAGTGTTCCAGACTGGTATGGTGGGATATCCAGAGGCTTTAACTGATCCATCTTACAAGTATCAGATATTGGTCCTGACATACCCGCTGATAGGAAACTATGGCATACCGAAGGATGAAAATGATGAGTACGGGCTTAGCAGGGTGAGTACTGTCTGCAGTGAGAGGTAGAACTCCAATTTTTTTCTCTCCTACAGATATGTGCATCTAAATGGTGATTCTCAGAAGATGTCGAACAGTTGTACCTGTTTTGATTGTTTACATGCTTTTATTTTCCTGTTCACTTGGTTTTGCTAAATAAATACTTTATGATGCAATCCTACACTTTCCGTGGCAGGGCTAGCTACCCGGTAGTGTAAGCCTTGGCTCGAGATGATTGTCACTGCAGAAGTGACTCCCTGACCCAATGTGCAAAATGGAAAATGGGGGTTGAGGATGGATGGATTGAATCCTATACTTTATAACCTTATATACAGGGGAAGGGCATGGTATCATGAGGGGACATTTACTTATTGGAAATGCATGGTCTTGTGCCTGTGTAAAACTTCACATGACTGCTTGAAGTATTTAATGTCCTTTTTCACCTACTTTGTAAGCTACATATGCTAATAAACTACAATCTAGCTAGACTTATCGGGTCCAATATTAAAAAAAAATTAGTGAACTTTTCTGAGCATCTCTTCCCAGCATGCTCGGATTGTGCTGGTTAGTTGCATCTTGGACGTTAAGTTACGTTACCAGAAAAGAAAAAAGAAAAACAGATTTGTAGTGTTCCAAGTTCCTAGATATCTTATCAACAGCATTTAATGCCTCGTGTATCTAGAATCTTATGTCAAGGAGCCATACGGTGGATTCCAGAAAAAAAAAAGTGGGCTTGACTTCCACATCATATCTTTTCTAGTTCCAGGAAGAGAAGGAACTTTTGTCTGTTTTGAATCTTTCCAGACTGCGTAAGTTCATGAGGTTGAGTGCTATCCTTGCAGAATCTTATTTGACATTTATTTACTGGGAAAGTCCAACTGGGCCACAAAGTGCACAATTTCAGTGGGGGCCCAGGGAGAAAAGCTCCATAATTGCAAAAATCAAAGTGTCCTGTTTCACTACAAAACATTAACAATGAAAAAATGTAGTAATGAGAGTCCTAGAACAAGTTTCATGGTAGAGTGCAGTGAAAAACAGTAACATGAGTTGGAGAAAATGTGAGGAAAAACTGTTTTGTGTGCTAAATAAAGCATGAGGCAATTCTAATCCAGTATTTGAGAGATCTTGGAGATTATGTGATTAGAATGAGGGGAAGTTGAGTGATGTCTTAGTATGGTGTTCCTGTTACGGTTATAGAAGGAAGGAAGGCGGGAGAGAGAAAAGGAGATTATAAGAGCACGGGATAGGGTGTCGTCGGGGAGCTTAGGGTGAGTAGGGAGGAAAGGGAGAAAGAGGGGTTAGTAGGGAGGAAAGAAAGAGGTAGAGAAAACGTCTGCAGAGATGAAGTGGAATAAGGTTAGGTAGTGGGAGAAACAAAAAAGGAATGGAGTAGGAGGTTGTAGAGGGTTGTGAGGTGCAACTTGAGCATAGTGAGTTAATTTAGCCAGAATTGGAGTCTTATGCTGTACTCCTCCAAGAGGCCTTGCATTAGGAACTGAATGAGTCCTGTCTTGCATATTCCTACTACCAAGGTTGACAGGCAGTTCCTCATTCACAGCAGGGTGTTCCTTTACTATTACCCATCCCTGCCCTTTGGCTTATTTGCTGTAGCTAGGGTGTGCACATACCTCCTGGCTTCATTAATTGCTTTTTTGCAAGTCAGAAAATTCACATTTATCCAATTGTGGATGACTCCTTCATTGAAGCTACACCCCCCTGAAGAATATTCATCAGGCTCTGCAAACCACCAAAAACTATTTATAGCCCCTGTGGCTTTCTCAATCTGTTAATACCTGTTGCTCGCAAGAATTTTGTTTCTAGGGGCATTCATAGATGCAGAGACATGCAAGGCATTTTTTTTACAGAGGGAGTATCCTCTTTTTTTAGTATTTTAGAAGTCTCCAGTTCCATTGCCGTTACTGCCAGGGAGTTCCTCAGAGTATTGGGTTACATATCATCCTGGGTCTTGATGATTCCCATGGTAAGGCTGTATTTGAGGAAATTCCGGTAGTGTTTGAGGGGAATGTATGATACCCGCTTACACACTCTTTGCAGTGCCAAATCCCTCTGTTATCGTATACCTAATGAAGAACTTTAATGGTGAATGTAAAGTCTCCCTAATACTTTGGGTGCCCTTAAAGTTGAACTTGTGTTCGCGGACCCTCACAACAGACTGGGGGTGCATGTGCAGGATTCCAGAGGTTGGGGGATTCTGGATGGGGCGTGCAGAAAGTAGTATGCCAACCCTAATAGAAAATAAACCACTGCCATCACTTTTTATTAAAATCTTCAAGCTTAGCAGCAGTGAATGTTGCCAATCCGGACACTTCCTCACTAATGTGAATACCAAAAAAGTATCAAGGGGTGGTGGGCATTCTTTCTTCAGTGAAGAATGGTAGTGAAGGCTGGGAACTATTCAGTGAGCCAAGTCTGACCCTCAGGACACTGCTTATTCTATCCTCGAAGAGTGCATTGGCCTTCTGGCTGAGCAGAACAAAGCTGATTCCAGTGAATGGGTGTTACAGTGAGTTCTTGGACATATCTTGTAAATGGGTATGCCAGATGTGAATAGTTTAGATTCTCCAGGAAGCTGGCAATTAAGTAGGCATTGCACCAGTATGCTGACAAAACAGCCATGAGTTAACAGTGCCTTCTCCATAATCTGAACATGTCTGCCTTTGCTGTGACACTCTTGATACCCAGGTTATTATAAAGCTAGATATGCCAAAATTTTGCATTTAGGACAATTTTGGCCAAGACCGTACTGATTCTCCTGCTGGGTCTGGTAAGAATACATCTGGTTCTGCTTTTTCTGCTCAACTTGGAATGGATTTTTGGTTCCTCCCAGTCTGTGAACTGTAAGGCTGACTGCGAGGATGATTTAGCACTAGTCCATTCTGGGCGCATGTTTTCAGAGGACATGTTGGACATCTGAGGAAGGCCAAGAAGCCCAGTACAAGAAAATCTTGTTCAAAGTAGAAAAGGTTTCTAGGACCCAAATTCGCTACATTTTTCTTGTCTCTCTTGCCTGTCAGACTTGTACAAAATAGGTTTTTCTTGTGCGTCTGTAAAGGTGCACATCTGCCTCTGGACTCCTCTCTCTCTCCTCTCTTTTGTTGGCAGTGAAATCCTTCCTTAAGGGGTGGTTGCTACCACCTGACAAAAGAGAGATCTTGGTCATGGGACTTGAATGTGTTCTACTAGAAAGGCTTACGATTCCTGTCTGAACCAGTTAACCTCCATAAAATTTGGTTATGTAAGGCTGAGTTGCTAGTTGCCTTGACCTTGGCTAGGCATATTTCAGAACTGAAAGACTGCAGTCTTTCTGATTTTTTTTTGATTGTGTAAGGGAATGATTTAAAATAGTTTTGTAATGTACAGACGTATGTAATATTTGCAAGAGCTGATGCTTGCAATGTAAACTAGTATTGGGAGCCACTTAATTGAAGCAGTATCGGTATAATGTGAAATATTGTCTTAACATAAAACTTCTGTCGACTATGAATTCAGATTTCAAACAGACAACTCGTATAGAGTTTGAAGAGGTTTATCTAAATTCACTTGTCTGTCTTGAGACTGGTCATAACTGCTGTTTATACAGAGGAGTTCTATTCTGACACAGATGAGTGCTGTAATATGGTTGTCTCTTCAGAGACGAATGAATGGGAAGTTGGATAACAAGCCACTTTTGTGGTCAACCAGTTTAAACTGTAATGAGGAATATAAAAAATACTTTAATTACGCAACAGATGCAAAATTCTTCATATTAAAGACCACCACAAGAATGTCTGTAAGGAGCTAAAAGCTACAATTAGGGTAGCAAAGTAAATCCTTAAATTTGACTTCAGAAGCTAATTTGTCCTTTTAGTTTCAAAAGGAAACTGAAATAATACCACCAATGTTCTTATCTTATCCAGAATAGTACATACCCACTAGGACACAGTAGAAGTAGCAAATGTATTGGCAGATAAATTTACTGCAAACTTTACCTGAAAAACAGCTGTCCTAATTCCCCAATTGTTTGAATCTCTTATACCTCCTAATAGCACTAAGTACATACTGAAGATGCTCCATGAAGCCATAAGTGCTACATCATGGAACAAGGTACTTTACTTGGATGCACAATGGTGTTATGATAGGATTTGTACTTCAAGTATGGCATACTGCAGTGGTGGTGGTCTGCACAAGGTTATGTCAAAAATGTTATTAGGCCACACCGAACATCAGTTTGCTTTTGCCAAAGGGAGATGCTGCCTAATCCGTTTTGTTACCATCTTCGAGACTGTCATCCAGGCTGTTGGCAGTAGTAATTTGTTTTCATACATCTTATTTTAAATATAGAAGCATTTGCCCCTATACCTTTTGCTGGCACTCTAAACTAGTTAAATGCCTTAAAAGTATATCCATATGTTTACGTGGGTAACCAATTGACTGAAAGCTAGAATCCCCTTAGCTGAGGTAGTATGTGCTTCCTCAGAAAGTATGTGGGTAACTAGCCATGTTCCCTGTGGCAGAGTACTAGGATATCCCCCCTTTTCATCACTTAATTCTCAGATCTCCAGACTGGGAGTTGAGACGTTTGGTTAAGTAAGTTTACTGGGAGTTGCTGTCAAATCTCTGATACCCATTCATTACAGCAGGAACTAACACTTGTAACTAATTTTGAGAAAAAATGTACTGTTGGCACATTTGTAAGCAGTTATCTCTCCAACATACAGTATAGCAGATACCCTGCTCCAAAATGTTAATGTAGTTGGCGATCTTGGGACCTAAGCAGCTGATTCTTTTTCCTTTGACCACCATATGGCAGTAGTCAGAAAAGTTTTTTTATTAAGTACCATGAGTATCTATAGGCATATAATCCAGATGAAATAAATTGATCATACCTATTTTTATGTAGCTGCAGTTAGACTATTGACTGCAGTGTTCCTTTCAGGTTTTATCTTTCTGAACATGTTGAGCAACTGCAAAGGCACCAGAGGTTCCTGACCAAGAAGCTTGATGACCTTAATCTTTTTTGCTTAAAGACTCTGAGACCAAGCAGATGTTAGTCATCACATTTGGGCAGGTTCCCCTCAGTCGGCCTGAATTCCAAGGTTTTGGGTCCTGTGTCGGTTGCTGTTTTTTCTTCCATGACGTCAGGTCGTCAGGGGTATAAAACATGCAGCCGACGCCATTTTCTTTAGTCTTTCTTGCTGTGCGGTGCCCGAAGCAGAAGCATTTAGCAAGTGCTGGTCAGCAGACTACTGAAATATTTTGTTTGAGTTTCAGAACTGAAATCTTCACTAAAGCTAAGTACCCCATTGGGGAAACATTTTTTTTCTTGCTTTTTACTGATGTCAGAAAACGTTAATTGTATTACTTGTGGGAAGCAAATACCTCATAAGGATTTCCATTTATACTGTATTCCTTGCCTAGGCCCTGATCACAACGTGCCTGGCTGTCGGTTTTGTGCTAGATTTAACCAACGCATTAAGCGTCTGTATATTTTTGCATCTAAGTATTTTGGAAACAGATTTAACTACCCAGAAATGTCGTCTGATAGCAGTCCCGACTACCGGAGTACATAAACACAAAGAAAAAGACAGAGAAAGGCAGTCGAGATCTAAAACAGACGAAGCTTCTAAGCCAGTCGCTGGTTCGCCGGTACTCGGGTGTTTTCGCAGCCCCTGATACCGGTTACCTTCAAGTCGCAGGCCTCTACCGACACCCATGTGGAGTCCGGCATGCCGCAAGATACTCAAGGTATTGGATCGATGGATGCATCTCCCTCTGATGGGTCCGGTGCCGCTGAGCAGGCACTGGCTTCTGAGGGTGTATTCAGATCTCAACATTTTTATATCAAACCAACGGAAGCTGCAAACCCAAAGGCAAAGACACCTTCTAAAACTAAAAAAAGACGTCTGAGCCACGTGCACAGGCCTCTATGCCTAAAAAGCAGATAATCAAAATTGCTGAAGACCTTATTACATTGATCAGGGGTACCCATCCCCCTCCAGATAAGAGGCCTAGGCAAGGCACTGACTATGAATCTTCAGATCAGGTTTCTATTTCTTCTGATTCCTTTTCTGATCAGGAATTATCTTTACCGCCCTATGAGGATTCTGATGCTGAGGAGTCTATTCCATCTGCATCTCCTCCTGAGTATTAATTTGGAGAAACCTTGCATACTTTGAGGGAGCATTTTCATTGGGAGAGTCCAGACTTCTCAGAATCAAAAAAGAGGCTTGGGGATTTCCTGCCTTATCCCTCAGCACAAGCCTTTAACCATTCCCCCTGTTTTAGACCTAGTGGATGATGTGTTTTCTGAGTCGAGCCTGAACCCTGACTCCTTACCTCCGGCTCCCAGTAAACCTGACAGGTAAATTTTTTTTTTTAGAAACCTTGCTGCTGATCCTGAAACTATTTCACAGGGTCCAAAGGGAGTTAAGGCCTCAACAACAAAGAACCCTACCCCCTCCGACAAAGATTCAAGGGCACTGGACAGGTGAGGAAAACAGGTTTATACATCTGCAACCTTGGCCATCAGGGCCTTAAACTGTCAATTTCATATGCTTAAGTACCAATAACATGTTATGGGATTGCTGAAACAGAAAATGATGTTGCTTTCAGAATGTGCAGAAAGTAAGGAATTGCAGGAATTATTGCATGCAGCTGAAGAAGTTGGAAAGCATACTTTGCAATGTGGTTTTGATTCTTTAGAGGCCCCCTGCAGGGCAACATTTACTGGATCTGTGATTAGGAGGCGTACCTGGTTAAAGGAAGAAAATTTGCCTGATGATGTTAAAGCTAAATTGCTAGATTCACCTTTACAGCATGATTCTGTTTGGTATTAAGGCAGAAGAGGTTTTAAAGAAAATGGAAGACAAAGCTAAGTTTATGCAAACTGTTAAAGACTTCTTACAAGTGCAGCCACTTAGATTCAGTAGACACTGGCCTGCAAAAAAATGGTCCTTTCCTGTGTTAGAGCTCAAAGGGGCAAATCCAGACGCCCTAAGGGTTCCAGGTACCAGGCTCAAGACTCGTACAGGTCAAAGCAGTGGGGCGCATCCACCTCCTAATCTGGAGGAGATAAAGCGCAAACCTACAGAAGGCAATCCCAATGACTTCTCTTTTGCTACACCAAGCACTTATCTTTTGGCAGCACCCATAGGGGGAAAAGTAGCACGTTTTGCTCAAAATTGGCATTTAGTACCCACTTGTCCTGGGTTATTAAACATTATATCGCAGGGATACAGATTCATTTCCACACTCTGCCAATGACAAAAGGTTGGCCAGATGTGCCAAAAAAACAGTGGGCAGAGGCACAAACAGGTTAGATCCCTTATGGATATGGGGGCCATTCAGACAGTACCAGAACAGGAAAAAGGACCAGGTTTTTACTCTACTGTTCTTGGTACCCAGAAAGGACAAGGCCTGGCGGCCAATATTTGATTTATCGATTTTGAAAACATACCTGGACATTCCAAAATTCAAAATGCTCACCTTGCAACAGCTTCTGCCCAAGCTGGGCAAGAATGCTTGCCTGGTGACTTTAGACCTAAAAGAGGCATACCTGCATGTCCCAATAAGACAATCGTACAGACAAATTCTGCAGGCTCTGGGCTTCATGGTATCCTGCGTCCTACTAATTCCATATGGAAGACTGCATATGAGGAAACTTCAATGGTACTTAAAAAGTTCATGGAGTCAACATTCACACAGTCTGGAAACTAGGATTCCTCTCATCCCCTGCCTGCAACAGGAGTTTCTATGGTTGGCAAAGGCCTGTCACCAAAACATGGGACAGCCCTTCACTCTACCCCCTGCCAGCCAAACCTTAACGGACTCATTACGCCTGGGGGGCCCACATGGCAAGAAGATGTATGGGCACCAAATCAAATGCATCTACATATCAACCAGAAACAAAATGCTCTAACAGCCTTCAAGGACTTATTTCATCCAGGACACCTACTGATAAAGACTGACAACACCATAGTCATGTGGTATATTAACAAGCAAGGGGGCACACACTCGTACCCCCTTTGCTGATTAGCCATTGCACTGTGGGACGCAGTGTTGACCTACCAAATAAATCTTCAAGCTCAATTCCTGTCAGGAAAACAAAGCACTCTGGCAGACTATTTAAGTAGAAATCTTACGGATCCTCAAGAGTGGAAACTAAATCCACAAGTCTTCAGCATGATAGCAGAGAAATGGGGGAGCCCAGACATAGACCTATTTGCGCCTCCTCAAAATTATCAACTGAAGATTCTGCACAAAGACTTAACACAGACAAGCATGGAAAGTGGACACCCTATCCTTCAGTTGGAAAACCTATCCGTTTACGCCTTTCCTCCTCTGCCTCTTCTACCCAAGGTCCTCCTACGTCAGACAAGAGAAGCCAAAGATGATATTAACTGCCCCAGACTGGCCCCGTCAATACTGGTACCCAATCCTAAGGAACTTGTCTCAATACCCAGCTTGGACCCTGCCTCAAAAAACACAACTACTGTCCCAGCAAAACAATCTGATTTTTGCACAATCCACTACAGACTCTGAACCTGGCAGCATGGCTAATCCTGTAGTCATACAGAACACCTCTCGGTAAAGCTGTCGTGGATGTCATTTGGAAGCCAGAAGGCCTAGTACTAGAAAATCTTATGCTGACAAATGGAAGATATTCTGTGCTTGGAATCGAGCACAAGGAACTGATGCAGCAGAACCGTATATTCCTCGGATATTAAAATACTTAACTGAGATGCTTGACAAATGCCTGTCTTTTTCATCAGTCAAAATCCATGCCTCTGCCCTTTAAAAAAAAT